>NC_133205.1:18620246-18747746 GCF_958299795.1 Porites lutea | reverse complement strand
ATTGGACTCCACTCAGTCTTACTGAAATAGTGAACCTATGTCTTATTTGCAGAACCTCTAATTTAGAGCAAATTTTCAGTTGCTAATGATTAATATCACAATTATTGTGATATTAATCATTCTGTGACAGGTTCAGTTTTCAAACAGAAGGGAGATTTACTACCAAGGTTCAAGCAGTGCTATGGGAGGCAACAAATGCAGCTAAGAATTTACACATTTTAGCCTGTAAACTGGATTTACTTAAACCTTCAACACTGCATTGTATATATATATATATATACTTTTTTTTCATAAATGTCTTGCTAGCCTCCTATTAAAGTGTATGTTTACAACAAGTACATGACTGTATTTCTACATGTTAAAATGGATTGAAAATGGTACTACCATAAACTATTAATAATGTTCAAAATGTGCAATACTCACTGTTGTTGCTAAATTTTGTTTACCTTTTTTCAATAAAATAGCATTGTTGGCCTTTGAAGATGCCTCTTTATTGAAACATTATTTGTAACTGTACTTCTGTACTTTAGAAATGTAGCATGCACTTTTCAACCCAGGCCGGCTCTTGCCTCTTGACTTGATAGCTTTAACATTATCATGAAAGCCAGGAAAAATCTTGTTTACATTTTGTGCTGTGTGTAATACATAAAACGGCCTGAACACTGTATTTTTAATCAAGTAAGTTACACCTAAATCATCCAAATCATTTTCAACAAGAATTGATTACGTTACATAATTTGCTGAGTGTTAAAGATTTATCAGAAGAATTAAGTTTTTATACTGGTGATTCAGTTTAACAAATAGAAAGTAGATGATCTGACCCCGTGATCGTATCTCGATTCAAGACTATTTTATGGGATATTCCTTTTTTGATACATGACCACACTCTGCCTCATTAAGGGTACTTCAGTAGAACATTTGAAAAAGCATTCTCCACAGAAAGTAAAGGTTGGTTCATTCCAAGTTGTAATATTTAACTCCTTTTTTTTCTCTTTAGCAGATGAAAACATTTTATAATCGAACCATGCAGTAGATAGTGTATACCTCTACATGCATGGATAGAATTTTGCTGGTTTTTTTTTTTGTATATACAGTGTATTCAGATGTGTATATAATAAGTATACACATCTGAATGGTATTGTACATTGCATGTTTAATTCATGTTGAGTAGCACATACATGTACAGTATAGTCAACTTTCTTTTAGCAGGTACTTGGAGCCTGTTCATACATGTGTCTGTCTTTTTCTCTAACTATTGATACAATAGACAAAAACTTAGATGTTGTGCTAGCTGGTCTCAGAGTGGATCTGTCTTGTTGAAAGTTGACTGTTAATAGAGCAGCCCAAAGTACTAGTTTCCTTAGGGTATAGCTAATTCTAGTACAACCCAAAATGTACTATTTCATTTATTGAATACATGTACATTTTGTAAATATTATGGAATGCAGTGTTCTTGCTGCAAAGTTGTTAAATATTTATGCAAGGCATTAATTCATAGTGGCACTGCTTTCCTCATCAGCATTTTCATGGGAAATTAATGAGCCATGAAATCATTCATACATATTTCATGACTCACAAATCAAATTCAGTATTTCTTTCATGGCCCATTAAACGTTTTTCATGGCTCCATCATTGAACTTTCTTGGTATGTTTCCATAATGTGGTGTTTCATTGGATTCATGACCCATGAAAGTAGTCCAGTTTAATTCATGGGCCATGAAACACCTTTAACTTTTTTTCCACGAAAATTTCATGGCCACAGATGAGTTCATGAAAAATTATTTTGCAAGATTCATTGGCCATCAAATGATGTTCATGGTATTTTCAAGTGATTTTCATGGGATTTTCACAAATCTCAGTTTCATAGTGAAGGGTTCCCTCGCTATTATAGATTTTTAATCATGTGGACGTGACCTCGACCTTCATATGGAGCTCGTGAACTATTTTTTTGACACCAGATATGCCGATATTATGTCGTCACGTTCAGGTCTATACCCTCGGGAGGCTTTCCATAGACTAGTCTCCCCGCAGACGTCCTTTGGGGTTCGTTCGTCACGCATTCATTTGTTCCCCACGAATGGTTTTTCTTACGAGCGAGTAGCTCAATTTAACCTGGAGAGGATCTTTAGTAAGTTGGATTCCGGATTCCAATCTTTAGTAGGATTCCGGATTCTTAGTGCTGGATTCCGGATTCCAAAGCCCAGGATTCCGGATTCCACGAGCAAAAAATTCCTGGATTCCGGAATCCGGATTCCCTTACATGGGGCGATCACTCGCTTTTAAAGATTACTCATACCAAAACGCTATGCTTAGGCAAATAACTGAATCCATCAAAATCAGACGGGAAGGATCGATAAATAACAAGACGGAATGGAACTCTATAACATTGCCGCAAGCGGCAATAGTGAAGTAATTGATGGATTGTAATTTTAAGCAGTTACGCGCGCCTTCTTGCAGCAGCACGCGCTTGAGAGTGAGCGTACACGTTTGCTTGTTTGAATGTAACAACGTATTGTAACAGTTTTAGCCAAACTGAAGAGGTTTGAATAAACGAAACTTGTCTTAGGGCTAAAATAAAGACTAGTGCGTGAAAGACTATTCGTAAAACTCCGTACAATAGTTATGAGGATTATTTCCAAGTCTTTCGAGGTTTCAGCAAGAAAAGTTACCCAGACATACCAAAACCATACGAAGTTTAATAAATAAAGGGAAATAAAACCTAAACATAACAATTTATCTATCATGTTGAAGCGTAAATGGTAACTCTATTAATCGCACTGCAAATTTGGTGCCTGTCAAAAGTGAGCCCCGTCCGGCTGGCCGAAAAGTGATTTTGGGAATTTGTTTATCGTTTTCATTAAAAGCCCATATTACCCTGCATATCACATAGGACCAGATTTTTCTAACTGAAAGTCTTAGCATTATAGAATTCTCTTCATGAAAACGTTTTATAATTCAATGCTATAATTTGTTGTGCAAAGGAAGGGCGTGCTTTGATCGTCGTGGATATTGAATGAGTGCAAATTCTCTTGCAAAATTGTGAAAAACTGCAGAATTATAGGTTTAAATAGGGCAAAAAAAAAACAAATTCTGTCCAAGGTCTGTATGATAAAAACAAGGGCCTCATAGTACTGTTTACCTGAGACGTGATGAGAAAAAGTATGTTTAAAAGGCTGGTTTACACACCACCAGATTCGTCGCCAAGATTTACTAGTAAACTAAACTTGTCGAACACAAAAAATCCGGCCTGTTTCTTTATTTTGGCCTCTCTTTTAGACAGAGGAATGCAACGTGTAAATTGGCTGCCACCAAGGACTATCGTGGCGCGTGTGTTTCTTAAAATTATATTTCGGGGTTGTCCAATTATCCATAGTCTCTCTAACGGAGCAATGTTGGAGAGACTGGTGAATGCCACATTATCATCGGATGCTACAGCTAATGCAAATACAATACACGAATAGGTCTATTTGTTTTCCAGGCCTAATCTACTGTGATCGAACATGATTGCTATTTTTGGGTGTACAAATAAGACTATTTAATAACTCGATGTAAAAGCTGTTTCACTCTTGGACTGTCAAATTATTTTTCTCTAAAGACGTTTTCTCAAACGTCAAATGAATGTGCCCTGATCTGCGGATTACAAGTTTATTGTTTGATTTAAATTATTATGAATTTATTAATGGGAGCTTCGCTTTTAGCCCTGGCTAAATCTATATATTATTGGTCAATAGGTACATGACTTACTTGCTGGGTTGTTTCTTGGTCGATCGCTTGTCAGTTGTCAACCGTCGCGTTGTAGGTGCTGTTGTACCATGCCAAAACGTTCTCCCGCAAAGAGAGAAATAGAGGTAACGGGGAGAGAAAAATAAAAAAAGAGCAAAGAAGGTGCTTCTTCATCAACCAGCAAAGTGGATGAAGACTTGGTAAGATCTTTCTGTTTGTTTTCTGTTATGGCACCCCTTTTCACCTTTTCACGTATCAGGGGTAAGCTCATATGATTTCTAGTTCAACTTTTTAATACTTCCTCAGATTTTCTGGAATGAAAAAAGCGTTTAATTCACAAGGAAGCTAACATATTTATTATACTACTGAGTTGATCATCGTTAAAAGGGGAACATGTTCTTTTTTCCATGATCGAGGGCAAGCTACTACGACATATGACATGAAGAGCTTTGTTTTTGTACTAGCATGATTTGTAGTGTTATTTGGCATAAATACCACGAGTGATATTTCGAAATTGTTGTACGTAATTTTAAATTTGAGACAATTTTGAAACATCACGAGTGGTGTTTATGCCAAATATCACGTACAAATCATGCTGTTATTTGTTTATACTACTACCTGCAAAAGGTTTGTAATTTTCACATGTAGGTATTTCAAATTAAGCTGAAATACCACTGCTCTAAGCCAATCAAATTGCAGTAATTTTTCATGTAGTAGTGTAAGGCGTCTAATCTGTCGATTTCCAGGGTTTACCTCGGTGTAGGAACCTGTGAACTTTTTCTTTGTTTCGCACCTTTTGTTTTCTGCGTTCTATTGCGTTGACTTCTTTGTTTCCTCTGTTTTACATCACTTGTGCGTTTAACAGGTTCTTACACCGAGGATGAGCTGATTTCCATTTATGGAAATCAAAAAGCAACCTTGAACTGTAGACCATAACAAATAAATATATGGCAGCACTCCTTCATACTGTATCTATCAATAGTTGGCACTACAGCTGCCCCCGCTCTGTATGTATCGTGGTCGGTCAATAGTCTTCTTGTTTGTGTAGCTCTTTAAAAAACATAGATTCATAATTGGATATTTTCACACATATTGCATACATAGATAAGAACACAAAACAAAAAGTTTCATGCAGTGATTCAGTTCGATTTTAAGCCAGCTCAGATCAAACCATTCTCAGTTTCGAGAATACTTTATTCTAAAATATAAGCAAAGATTTGATTAGAAGTTGTAATTCTTCACTATTTCTCTTTTACTTTTAATTTAAAATGTTTGATCACATTGCTCTTGGGTGTTCTAGTCATTTAACTTTTAAGACAATACGTTAATGAGAATTCGATGAAGAGAATTGTTTCATTATGATGGAAAGATATCTGTTGAAGAGCAGTATTCACCATTTTGCATTCCGCAAGAGATACTGAAAGCAAAGTTTATGCAACAATATTAGGAGAGGGTAGACAGACAAGGTGTGTTAGGGGATGCAAAAATAACAAATACTTGTGGTTATATAAATGTCACTTAAGATCTGAACAAGTTGAGTAATTCATAAGTTTTTTGGCAAGTCTTTCTTACATGTAGCTGAACCATACATTTATAACAAATATGGAAACCTTGGAGGTTTAGCTCTGTGGATTTCACCTTAAAGTGGAAATCAAAGTTCTATTGTAAGATGATACAAAATATTTTATTTCCTCAAATAAAATACCAATTCATGATCAAAGATTTTCACACATATTCTAAACAGAAGGTGAGAGTAAAAACAGGAAACGAAAGGTTCCATGCACTGTTTCAGTTTGATTTACACAGCTATGATCTAAAAGCATTCTCTGTTTTGAGAATAGTTTATTTTAAACCATTACAAAAGATTTAATTATTAGAAGTTAAAGTTTTACAAACAGTTCATTTTATTTGCCTGAAATTAAGCCTTAGAAATTAAAAGGTTTGATCAAAAATTGCTCACAGATGTCCTTCAAGGGATTAAGTATTAGAAATGGCTCGAACATGCCAAAGAGATAGAGAAAGAGATCAAAGATCTGTGAACTTGTGTCTGGCAAACTATCCAAGTGTTTATATACACCGTCATACACACCTTATAACCTCATCTCCGCTTAACGATGTAACATTTCCCAAGCATTCGTTATATAGAGGTGTTCGATATAGCAAACCCTCCACTTAACTAACACATTTCCCCAGTCCCTTTGCATGTTAAATCGAGGTTCCACAATGTACTTAAATACTTCGATCACTAAAACTCCTTTTAAAGTATATCATACAGCAGAGAGGTTGATAACGGATTTGTTGTTGTTCTTGTTGCAGGAAGACGGAAAGTGATTAATGAAAGAAGATCATCAAGAAAACTAAATATCAATCGTTTTTTTTTTTAAAAAATGGTGTATTCATTTGTAATTAAAAAAAAAAAAACTTTTGAACGTCGTTTCTCCTCAGACAACAACTACTCGCACGTCCAAGCTCCTTACAGAGGCGTCTTCTCTATTTTCTAAACAACCATTTTTCGACTAGATTCTGTTTTTTAAGAGCAGGGGATTTTTAGATAAAACTTCATTGACAATCATTATCATTAACCTCTCTCATAATATTGGGAAAGGCTTTTCGTTGTGCGTGGTTTGTAGAATCTCGTTTTTGACTCTCTTTTACTATTCATTGTAATTATTATTCTTTAAAAGTTCATATTTCAGTTTATTTGTTGCTTTGGTGCGTGTATGTTCTTTTTATCCCCATATTACGGTGACGTGGGATCCTATTCACCACCGGTGTTTAGTTTTCTGTAAGCTAAAAATAAATTTAAGTAAAACCTTCATACACCAGGAAGGGTGGCTTCAGAAAAGAATAAGGCCCGAGGATGATAATTGGTGGTAGAAATGAATAGTCTGTTGAACGTTGTGCTTCCTGTTCGACAACAACTACTCAAACATTATAGCTCGTTACAAAGCTTTCTCCTCTATTTTTATAAAAACCATTTTTCAATCACTATTGATTTTATTCACATTGAAATGTTGCGAGTTCTTAGGCTCAGTAAACCTTGTAACACACATTTCCTAAACTCCTTTTTGTTATTGGAAATGCTTTTCATTGCGCGTGTTGACTAGAATCTCGTTATTGACCCTCTTTTATCATTCATTGTTATTCTTTATTATTAGTTAATTTGTTGTTATAACTTAAGGTGGCTCCGTAATTAATACAAGAGCATTTAGCTGTGACAAATTTTCCGTCGTAACTTTTTCGATTTTAACGCGATGGCTGCGAAACTTTACAAAAAACAACAGATATCATTCCGCAATAAAACGAAATATTCCGATTTCATTGATGGTAAATATTTCTTGAGAAATTAGCGCTTAAAAGGACCCTACTGTTCAAAGAAAATCGCGTCTAGTAAAACATTTTGCTGATATTTTTGACTGAAATTTCTGGTATCGACTTTAATTGATATAATAAATATGCCAGAGGAATTTCAGAAAAATCGTTGGAGCAGAAGTCCGTAACTAAAAGTGGCTCAAAATTCAGCTGTGAAATTGTTTTGGAATTTCAAAAATAAATTACTATCAGGAAGAAGGAGACACCAGTTTGAATTTTCAGGACAAGTAAATTCAGTGATTGCTAATTCTGAAAACAGAAGCCGATTGCCTATCGTGCTATTCTTTAAAAGGTACTTTTCAGTTTTAGAAGCACTATAAATTGCTCCAAACTTTGCTTTGACGTCGAATGACCTGTTCCTCGACATTTTTAAAATATCCCTTGGCAGTTTTGGTTCAAACTCCTGCTACATACATTTTGATGTATTGCAATGCATCCTCAACGGCTTTTCCTGCTGTACGTTGTTTCCAATTTAGGAAAAAGGTATTGGGATTGTAAGCTACCTTGTATCGAAGCTCAGATAGAACTGTCCAGCACCTTTGTTTATGACCAGAAAATAAGCACGAGCGGCAGCTCTGCGAGGAATTCGCACCTCAGCCAGGGGGGACGAATGACAATGATGCCCATGTCTGTGAACCGATCTGTATAAACATGTATTGCAGAGCAAAACATAATAATCAAGAAAAAAAATACCCATTCATTGAAGGAAGGAGTAACAAAAATTTCAGAGTTGTAAATTTATTCACGGGCAGTATTTTTGCGATAATTTTATTTTGCACTGTGATGTTATTCGGTTCACAGGCATGGTCATCATTGTCGTTCGTCCCCCCTGGGTGAGGTGCGAATTCCTCGCAGAACTGCCGCTCGTGCTCATTTTGTAGTCATAAACAAAGGTGCTGGAGAGTTCTATCTGAGCTCTGATACGAGGTAGCGTCCAATCTCAATACTTTTTTCCTGAGTTGGAAGCAACGAACAGCAGTAAAAGTCGTTGAAATTGCATTGCAATACATCAAAATGAATGCAGCAGGAGTTTGAGCCAAAACTGCTAAGGGATATTTTAAAACTGTCGAAGAACAAGTCATTCTACTTCAGAGCAAGGTTTGGAGCAATTTATAGTGCTTCTAAAACTAAAAAGTACCTTTTAAAGAATAGCACGATAGGCAATCGGCTTTTGTTTTAAGAATTAGTAAACGTTGAATTTACTTGTCCCGAAAATTCAAACTGGTGGCTCCTTCTCCCTGATAGTAATTTATTTCTGAAATTCCAAAACAATTTCACAGCTGAATTTTGAGCCACTTTTAGTTACGGACTTCTGCTCCAACGATTTTTCTGAAATTCCTCTGGCATATTTATTATATCAATGAAAGCCGATACCAGAAATTTCAGTAAAAAATATCAGCAAAATTTTTTTACTAGACGCGATTTTCTTTGAACAGTAGGGTCCTTTTAAGCGCTAATTTCTCAAGAAATATTTACCATCAATGAAATCGGAATATTTCGTATTGATTGCCGAATGATATCTGTTTCTGTTTGCAAAGTTTCGCAGCCATCGCGTTAAAAACCAAAAAGTTATGACGGAAAATTTGTCACAGCAAAATACTCTAGTATTAATTAAGGAGCCACCTTAAGAATCATCTTGTACATTCGTGACCTTGTACTCAAAACCGTGACGTAAAAAGGTTCACTCTCAGCCTCTCTCCAACATCAATAGCACAGCATAAAAGGAAATTTAAGTCTTCGTTAAGTTTTACGAGAAGTGATATTGTGTACCGCAGGACCCAACCTAGAGAGTACAGTGGGGGATCGAGGGGAGGGGCCTGGGCCATTATTTTAGACCAGAACGAGGCTCGAAGAGCAGAAAATGTTGTTTTAGACTGGGTCCGCCACTGCAGTAACATCGAAAAGAATGTGGCAGTTTGAAAGTATCAGAAAAGTTCACGAATTTTATAGACGGTGTTCTCTTTTAAAGGAAATTTCTTTCTTCGCAATGACCGAGTATTTTATAGTCGATGATTACGAAAACTAACGTTTTGGAAACCCATAACCACCGGATTCTAGCTTCCAGTAAGATTTAACTAGAAGACTAACGAATGCATGGATAAGAAAAGATTAAAAAAACCTTCATGACAACAAAATGGCTCGCTTCGGACGATCAGCCGAAAGAGTTATCTTGTACATGCGTGACCTTGGTATCCGCTCAAAACTGTTGTAAAAGGGTGCACACTCTTTTCAACATCAATAGCGCAGCATAAAGGGAAATCAAAGTGTCTCCGTTAAGTTGTGGACAAGCAATATTGTACGCCGCTTTGACTAAAGCTGAACCCAACCTAGAGAATACTAGCGACGAATTATAGCATGTCGCAGTTTAAAAGTATCAAAAAATGATGCCTTTAAAAATGGTGTTCTCTTAAAAGAAATTTTTTTTTCGACATGACCGAGTATTTTGAAGTCAATGATTAAGAAAACTAATATTTTGGGAAGTAACCTATTCACCAAAAGAGTTTAGCTTAAGTGGAATTTCCTGCCGAGCGATGACCCTTGGTCGAGTCATTTTATTTGGCGTGATGATAACCCAAGACCAATGCGTGCGCAGTTTGCTGACCGCGTTTTCAGTTAATTGGTGGGCACGTCAAGAGATTTTTTGGCTGAAATTAATGATCAAGTCTTGGAAAATTAACATTTCATTTCATGCTCTACGGGAAGCTGAGTTCAAGGAATTAATGGAGTGTACTCAGCGATAAAAATACACTATCGCGTTACTGGGTTTTGGACTAAAACAAGATCTTGAAAGCGAACATCATGGAATATACATATGTATATATATGTAGATTAACAGCCTTGACGCTATCTAGCAAATCTCATTGGTCCTTGCTTCTGAAACAGCTGGCGATCAGAACCGAAACTAATCAATAATTTGCCCGAAAGAAAAAACTTTTTTAGGCTAATTTGAAAAGCGCCGTTGATAAGCGATGAGCCTTATAAAAATATTACCGTCGGTGAAGAATCGCGCAATAACAAACACCTTTGTTTTGAGAATGTTTGCAACCGGTGACATCGATTCTGAAATCGGATGTAATCGAATCAGTCGAGTAGGCTGAGACGTTATTAATGACAGATTTCGTTGTCTTTTCGTAAACCCGAATCTCCACTTTTTTAAGGGACGGATATATTTCTTTGTTTTCAGTGTGTTTTCCGTCGCCCATCAAATACTTTTGACTGATAGAACTGGTGTAATCTGTTTTTTCCTTTCCTTTTTTAGGATCAAAAATGACTTCAAATAAAGTATTCGTAACTTATGAGAGGTCGACTTGTAGCAAGTCTAACCCGCTCTTAATTTCCTGACTCTAGAACATATAATGTAATGCTGCTGTTTTAAAACTGGTTTTAACAGCCTAACAGTTTTTCAAGTTTCGATCATTCTTTTTGTCTTTAGCTTTTGATATTAAAGGCTAGAAAGTCTAGAAAGAGATATTTGTTTGACATGAAGCAGGGATTTAGTCATTTGCAAAAAGGCTAAGTAATTTCTTTGCTAAGGATAAGTTCCTTTGTAGAAAAGGCCTTGTAATTAGCAAATATTAAGAAAATGAGCAGAAATCCGTGACACCCACACAGCCCCCGTTGATTGAAATGTGGGCGCGAAAACCAAATCGCTGTTCATCACTTCTGGGCCTCAGTGTCACAGGGGTAGCCTCCCAAAAAAAAGAGATAAAGGACTGCCTGATCGCAGGTTCGGCAAAACAACAGTCTGAAAAGACCAAGTGTCAAAAAAGTTTCATAAAGCATTTTCTCATCGAAAAGAAGTGTTGTCAGAAGCCTTCAATTAGTTGAAGGGTTGAGAAAAAACTGCATTATGGGTGGAATCAAGAGCTGCAGCAGACTGGGTATAAATTGAACCTCCATGTGCAACCAGCTCTTGTAAGCGACCGTCTCCCATAAGAGACTGCCAATCCAATACACCAAAATTTTCCCGATCAAAGCCATACAGTTGGAACCTCTTGTAAACTACCACCTCCTCGGTATATAAGCGACCGCAACCACTTTCTGAGCCTGACGGTTAAAGATTTTCCATTGTTTTTAACCCCTTGTAAGCGACCACTTGACGCATTCTCTGATTTCTATGTTCGCTGTATGCACTATCTGACTACGAACATACGAAGAACTTTAGTGACAACATGCAATTACACATATCCCATGTGCCTGGACCTTTTCTAGGAAAAGACCCCTGTCATTTCGATGTAAACGACCACCTCCCATGAGAGACTACTCAGTCTTTGCATTTTGGTTGGTCGCTTACGGGAGGTTTAAGTGTAGATCCAAAATGATGTCTACAATAGGTATGTTTCAGGGCGCTGAAAAAGTCCAAAAGAGAACCAACTTTCGATCATGGGTGTGGTCATTTGGGGTTTTATACCCGAGTCCAGGGGCCCGTTTCTCGAAGCTCCCGGTAATTACCGGGCCCGTTAAGCTGTTTTGTTTTCCATTTTAGAAGGGAGTTTTAAATGTTTTGAAAATTATACAGTAGAGTTATTAGCTAACGAAACAAAATGGACTTCAGTAGAGGTCAGAACACACCCTATTTTTCTTGAGACTTTGATTTAAAAATATGATTCCGGGCCCGTTAAGTTACCGGGACTTTCGAGAAACGGGCCCCAGGCTCGGGTCAACCTCTTTTTTCGTGGGAAATCTAGTGCCGCAAAGATTCTGGGAACGAGAACCATTGTTGTGCAATGGAAGCCATGATCATCACAAATGAGGAGAAAATGGTAAAGTTTGTGGGCAAAACTTCCTGCAAATGGACTATTCTATTACTACTATCAGTGGAAATATTACGTTCCTCGTTCTGTGGCATTTGTGGGCAAATTAATTCGCCGGTATAGCTGCAAATCACTGGAATGTTGACCACGTTTTGGGCTGTGTACAACCACATCGTGGCTTTAAAATTTAAAGGATTCGGCTTTATGCTTACAGGTAAGTTTTTACCTATTTTCCCTTTCTATATAAAGAAAATCTTTAGTTATATTCTTTTTAGAAGTGTATTCCTTGTCTGAAACACAGGAAAAAATATCAGATTCCCATTTTTGAATATTTTAGGGTATTTAAAGAATACCCATAAAAATCCCAAATTTGGCAAAGTGAGACAAGTCCCAACCAGGGAATTCCCAACCAAGTTCCCTGATTGGGACTTGTCTCACTCTTCCAAATCTGGGATTTTTGCGGGAATTCTTTAATACCCTAAAATATCCAAAAATGGGAATCCGTTATTTTTTCCTGTGAAAGTTTAGTTTCAGCAAACATGGAATTTTTGTTTTCTTAATTAATTCAGTAAATTAACGGTCAGTGTATGATGGGCGTATGGAAAAGCCAGAATCCAGAATCCGGAACCGTAGCCGGAAACGGAACTGGAACCGGAACCGGAACTTAAATTGAGACCAGGGTAAACTGGGAAGCACTGAAACCAGTTCCCAATACCCGCGTGGGAATAAAATTCAAGATGGCGTCCTCTGTTATCATTGTTTTGAGAAATTTTCAGCACAGTGATCGTGATACCAAAGGTATACTCACATTCGGAAAGTGACTTGCAAAAAAAAAGGTAAGTGCATCCTACTGTTATTCCTAGCAGTCATAAACTGTGACTGCAGCTGTAAGTCTAACAACTTTCGACAGATCGAGACTACAACTAATCAGAAGCCGATTGACTGCGAAAAACAGCCATTATTAGTATGTGATGTTTAAGACCGACGTGTTATTCATTTCCTTCTCTTGAGCCTAAGTTACTCATTTCTTAAAAGGGCTCCATGTTTCATCCATTGTGAGAAAAAGGTGGCAAAGGGAGGAGGAGTACTCATGTCAATCATGATCCCAAGTTGCAACGCTCACACATATATGAAATTCTCGAAGGAAAATTTTGCGCCGTACGCAAAAAATGCGACAGTAAAAAATATAATAACATCTACAATAAATAAATATAATGTGGGAATGAAAAGTCTTGATCGAGCAATAATTGTTAGACAGAAACGTCTCCAAGTTTTATTTCTTAGTTTCGGGTTCCGTTTCCGGTTCCGGTTCCGGTTCCGGTTCCCTTTCCGGCTCCGGTTCCGGATTCGGGCTTTTCCATACGCCTGTGTATGATACAGACTGCGGACTGTTGTTTTTGCCATGCAAATGAGCAGGTGACAACAATAGTCCCACTGTTGTCTAATCCTAAAAACAATTAAGTCTGCAGTCAGTCTGCAGTCTGCATTTTACACTGCCCCGTAAATTAATGCTTGAAGCGGGAAATATAAAGTGAAAGTGTTTTTCGCTTTAAACTCCTGAACTTTAATCAATCTTAAATTTGATATTGTTTGTAATATTTCTATTTGCATGGAATTTCTGGGAATACACATTCATAAAATGAATATTACAGTCAAACCTCCATCTCCGACTACTTTGCTTTTATATGATCCACAGGAAAAAATAACGGATTCCCATTTTTGGATATTTTAGGGTATTTAAAGAATACCCACAAAAATCCCAAATTTGGAAGAGTGAGACAAGTCCCAATCAGGGAACTTGGTTGGAATTCCCTGGTTGGGACTTGTCTCACTTTGCAAAATTTGGGATTTTTATGGGTATTCTTTAAATACCCTAAAATAATTATCCAGAAATGGGACTCCGTTATTTTTTCCTGTGATCATCTCCATCATTTAACCATTACTTCATGCATCAGTGTTGAGATATTGAGTATGCAGGAAGTTAAGAGAGCACAAAAGAGAGTGTAAGAGTTGCTTGAGGTGCAGCCGAGAGCAACTCTAGCCTCTTGAAATAGCACGGCTGAAGCATGAACTAATTGTTTTATAACATCATAGTGATGAATGCAGCAGTTGATGTAAAATTTTATTATTGTAGCACATGCTCAAGGAAGTGCGTGTCATTGTAATGTGTTACATATAATAATTTGCAAATTGGGGGAATCACTTCATTGAACGGGAGGAGATAATTAAGGCAAGGAAGGGGGAGGTAAGAGTTGAAGGTACAGAGGAGGTACAGAGAAGTTTACCTTGAAAATTCCCACGAAAATCCCACAAAATCAGCTCATTTTTCGTAAATTTGTCCCTGAAAATCCTGCGAAATTTGACCTTTTTCTCCGCAACCTATCAGAAGCCCTGATTAAAATGACTGCAATATTATTTCTTATGATTGTTCAGCTTGTTGAACTTTTTATAGCAGTGGTTGCACTCATTGGAAGCCATGCTTAACAAAAACAGCAAGACATTATCTATTTTTGGTCATGTAGATTTGTAGACAAACAAAGAAAAAGGTCACTATTTCAGGGCTCGAAAAAAGTCCTGTCTGGTATTCCAGGATGACTAGATTTTGTTGCTTGGCAAGTAACTTCTAAAGCTTACTTGCCTGATGGGCATAGATCCAGGCAAATCGAACCAAATTCCAACTAAATCATTGAGAGCTGCTTGCCTAAAGTTCAACATCTTGTTCCCCTTGTACCCAGATACTGGGGTAGAAGTATTAAGTACATGTATATACTTAAATTTCACTGATTTTAGATTTTGCGAATTGTGTTTGGAGAAAATCCTACATATGTATGTTGGCCTTTCAAAAAGTGAGTCTTGCTGTGTATAGCCACCCTTGTATTAAGTTTAATGGGTGATTCCAGAAAATATCCATACCCTACCACGGGTGGCATGAGTATTTTAACCCCCCCTTGCCCTCGGAAATTCCAAAATGCTTATCCCCCCCTTACCCTCCGAATTCCAAAATCGCTAACCCCCCCTCTCCTCCGGAATTTTCCACTTTTGTTTCAGACCCTTTGGAATTCCTGTTCGTCTGCCTAAATCTTCAAACGAACGAGAAACTTGCACTTTTTCCCTCTGCAAAAGAATTCTGTTCACAATTTTTAGTCAGACGATCAAGCAACTCAAGTTTGTTAACGTTAGTACACCGTAGCTATTCCTTCTAAGCATTATCTTTAAGCTGCTTACCACCTAATAGAACTTTTTGTTTTCCATTCAATACCGTCATATTTTCAGGAGTAGATCGTATTGATACCAGTGGACGCTGACGAGAGTAAAGTTTACGATCGATATTCCGTCACCCGCCATATTGCACGCTATCGGATTTTACTACCTACATGTTGGCGTGAAAATCGGCGTGAAATACAAAATCGGTCAGGCGTTCTATCTGGAAACGAGAAACTGGTGCGAGTTTTCAGCACGCAATAACACATCGTCGATCGACAATCGGCGAGAAACACCGACTTGGTTATATTTTTATTAATCAGTTAACAGGCGGCCCAAACTCATTACATGAACGCGGACGTGACTCTTGCTTGCGAGCGGTGTTTTGTTACAAACGGTTATTTACAAAGGCTTGTATGGGATCGATCGGTTTTTCTTAAAAGAGATAAAAAATGTTCTGTTTTTAAATAAAATCGACGTACCTTATTGCCTTGTTGTATTCTTTGTTGTTTACCCGCGTCTCAGGCCGTTTTGAAGTGTTTTCGGCGAGTTAGCGCTATTTTGGTGTTCCACTGCTAAAAGAAAGACAAGGCAGAACAGTGATTCCCGGAGTGTCCGTCGCTCGAGGCGAATAATTCCACTGGAAAATTACCCCCGACCTCAATTCCTTCAGAAATTCAAAGCAGAGATGTTGCAGTTCCATGTCCATTCACTCGATTCGCAATTCCTCCCACAGATCGTTCACTAGCGATGCTTTCATCTCTTGCTCGATCGGCTTCACGATTTCAAAATACGCTCGTCCAAACTGCCGTGGACCCGTTCACCGATCGCATAGTATGTCGGGTAACTAAAATAAGCCCGGTGAGGGTAGCCAGCGGGGCTAACGGGTTTGTTTGTTTGTCTCCTGAGGACGCTGTCTACCCTCGCCGGGCTTATTTTAGTTACCCAACATACTATGCGATCAGTGAACGGGTCCACGGCAGTTTGGACGAGCCTATTTTGAAATCGTGAAGCCGATCGAGCAAGAGATGAAAGCATCGCTAGTGAACGATCTGTGGGAGGAATTGCGAATCGAGTGAATGGACATGGAACTGCAACATCTCTGCTTTGAATTTCTGAAGGAATTGAGGCCGGGGGTAATTTTCCAGTGGAGTTATTCGCCTCGAGCGACGGACACTCCGGGAATCACTGTTCTGCCTTGTCTTTCTTTTAGCAGTGGAACACCAAAATAGCGCTAACTCGCCGAAAACACTTCAAAACGGCCTGAGACGCGGGTAAACAACAAAGAATACAACAAGGCAATAAGGTACGTCGATTTTATTTAAAAACAGAACATTTTTTATCTCTTTTAAGAAAAACCGATCGATCCCATACAAGCCTTTGTAAATAACCGTTTGTAACAAAACACCGCTCGCAAGCAAGAGTCACGTCCGCGTTCATGTAATGAGTTTGGGCCGCCTGTGATCAGTTGACTAATTCATCAACTTTAAGGCCGGGCTTTAAGGCCTCTTCGATGTGGAGCTTGCTGCACAACCCATCTGCTTACCCATCTGCATGAACGCATACTTCTTCCGTGGTCGGTTCGTGCTTCATTTACAAACTGGGAATGTTAACAGGTCAGCGATTTCAAGCGGAGCTTTCGCCGTCTTTCCTCTGGAAATTCACTGAATTCAGAGCTGAAACACCCCCCCCCCCCCATGCCTTTGGAATTCCAAACTGCGTTACCCCCCCACGTCTTCGGAATTCCAGTGCAAGAAACCCCCCCTCTCCCTCGGAATTCCAAGATGCCGCCCGTGGTATGGTATGGATATTTTCTGGAATCACCCAATACTAGAGGATGGGAAACAATAAACTTTTTTATGGGGGATTTGATCCATTTTTGGATGATGAGGGATTTGCCGCCAATTTGTAAAGGGACTTAGGGAGTAAAGAAAGTCAGTTTTACAGCTTGCCATTTGGGCAAGCTGTATCTAGCATGTACTAGCCTAAGAGTCTCTTTAACTGCCGTGAAAAAAATATTTGTTGAGCAGGATTCTATACAGTTCTTCTGTAATTTGAAGTCCCCAAAAAACTTTACCTGCTCTGCGTGCAAGTTAGAAACAGAATTCACTAGCCCAGTAACACAATCCACTAGCCGCAGGCTATCGGACATGAATTTCTTTGCACACTGGGCCTTGAAATAAGAGATGATTTTGGCTACAAGGAGTGACTTTCTACCTTTCTTATACATGGGCCTCAAACAAGTTATTTGTATCAACAAATCGGTGTCTTGGGTGTTGCACTGAAATTTGTTGCCCAACAAGTTGCTTGTGCAGCTGGTAATATGAGCAACAATATTTTTCAACTTCTTATTTCACAATGGTTTGTGACAGGTTGAACAAAAATGTTGCCTGTGTCACTGACCTTTCAGCCCTTGAAACTCCTCACAATCATTTGCTGGATCTGGTTTTGTATATGTATGTGCTTTGTTGATAAAGTACATGTAAATTGTATGCTGTAAATACAGTCGTTTTGAGTACCATCCTCTCTAAAGCACCGCCACAGACTCTTTAAAACTGCACAGCTAGGAAGATTGAAGACAACCAATGTTGTTGTCAATGAAGACATGTACAACTACAGCGTAACTGATTAATCAACTTATCAATTAAAGTACGTTTTAGTAAATTGAATTGTTAACGTGATATGCCCTGATATGTTCAACTGGCTGCTACATTATCATCTACTGGCTACAGAAATACAGCCTCCTTAAAATTCAAAAGTGACATTTTTTACTCAAGTACAGTCATAATGAGTACATGTACTTCATTCCACACTTAAGTCCTGTTGTAGGGAAGCAAACGTCAGGTAGATGAGTTTTGTGATTCACAACTCTCTTGTCTTGTAGAAACTTATTGGTTCGAATTACTCTCCTCCTCCACAGGGAGGACGGGGCCTCGGCAGAGTGACTTTGCATGAGTGGCATAGAGCGGTTTTCATTTGAGTGTCGAAAAGTAATTGGTTTTGCACTTTCTACACGATGCGATTGGCTTAAAAGATTCGCGCCACCTTTTCATCCAATCAGAAGTAAGACCAAAGCCAATTGTGACGCGCTCGCATGCATTTTCCCGCGCTTTGCGTCAGCCACATGTAATTACTTCGAGTTTTGATTGGTTCAATGTATTGTCTGTGTCCTATGTGATTGGCCAGAGTAATTACTTTGGTTTTGGTTTTACGACACTCAAACGAAAACCACTCTAATTAACAACTATATGGCTTTCAAAAAGTTGGCTGACTGGCATTGACACAGTCATCTATAGTATTGAAATGTTTTGGCTATGTTTAAAGAACTCTTTAAAATTTATTTCACTCTTTTGTTTGTTACAGAAAGAATCTCAAGAATTGCCTTTATCAGATGACTCATTGACCACATCACAAGAAGCCTCCTCAAGTGTCTTCCTGTCCACATCAGAACTGGAAGAACTTGTTACACCAACAGTGGCTCCAGCCACCCCAAGCTATGATGCTGATTTGTCCATTACTATCGTAAACCACGCAAGTAGCAGTGACTCATACTCACAACCGAGTGAATACATCGTTTCATCAGTAATCCTTATACCTCCCAGTAATCCAAGCCAGATTCAGTCATCCCAGGGAAGTCAAAATGTTAGACCTGGCACTTTCTCTGAGGGAGTGGTAGCAACAAAAGAGCCAGAGGTGTTCTCTTCAGTCTTAGACTCTGTGTAAGTAAACTTTACCGAGCAATGAATTAAAAAATACCACAAGGTGAAAAACAGATAAATGAAAGGGTAAATTTAAAGAATGAAAATAATACACCATTAGTTTCCTCTATATTTTACCTTATATTATATTATTTAAGTATAATTTTTTATTTTTATCTGTTTACTATTGCAGCCCTCCAAATCCAATCAGCAGTGAGCCCACGCCTACTGCACCTTCAGCAACAAGTCCAAAGGAGGAAGAAGACAGCATAACGGCAGCTTTAAACCAAGCAGCAGAAGAGGAAACCAAACTGAAGGAAGAAGAAATGCCTTCATTTGATGAATTTAAAAGAAGAGTTTTACAGGAGGAAGAAGAGAAAAGTAAACAGCAGAGTGCTGAGAACTCAAGTGGAGCTGCACCCAAACCCAAGAAATTAAAGGAACGAAAACAAAGCAATTATGCTTCAGTAGACTGTGGTGCAAAGATCTTAGATCACAATAGTGAAGCATCTAATGTTGACAGTATTTTGGTCGAAAATAGAGACTTGTATATGTTAAATCCGTGTAGTGCACAAGTGTGGTTTATTGTGGAGTTATGTGACCTGGCTCAAGTCAAAAGCATACAAATTGCAAACTTTGAACTATTCTCTTCTTCTCCTGAAAGCTTTCGGGTGTATGTCAGTAAAAGATATCCCACAAGAGAGTGGACTATGTTAGGGACATTTCAAGCTCGTGAGGAAAGGACAATACAAACTTTTCCACTAGATGAACCAATCTATGCCAAGTACTTTAAGGTATGAATCTGTGAACAGTTTGCCGTCAAGTCACCCAAAGCCAAAGTTAGTCATCAGGCTCCAGTTGTTTAAAAAATGGATAACATTATCCACCCGATAAGTCAGTATCTACTGGATAACACAACTGGTTTCCCTAATACTTATTTACTGGATAGTGATTTATATGGTGGATAGTGCTATCCAAGTTTTAAACAGCTGTGGCCAGAAGGTTTATTATGCTCAGCAACTTTCTAACATCCTATTACACATTCATCGCACTTGTTTTGTCTCATTGAGGCTTAAAGAACGAGATATATTACTCATATAATGTGCCTTTTTCGCCTTCTTGTGGCTTAATGAATGACATTTTTAGTGTACAACACATTTATCATGCTCGTTTCGTCTGAGGCTTTAAAGAACAAGACATTGCACATATGACGTCTATAGTTGTCTTATTAACGAATCGCTTATTTTAAGTACCTTGTAGGCAGAAATTTTTTTCTTTTTTTGGAATTCAGTCGATGCGAAGACAATTTTTAGCTTTTTTAAACAGATACATTGTTGCAAATAGTGTGATATAAACCCTGTAAGTACCTTATGTGTTGTCCTTAATTCAATTAGGTTGAGATGTTGAGTCACTTTGGCTCAGAGCATTACTGCCCACTGAGCCTTCTGCGTGTGCACGGCAGCAGCATGATGGAAGAGCTGGAAGACCATGAAACAGATGGACAGGAAGAGAACGATAACAGCGACAGTGACAGTGATGTGCCAGTGTTACCTCCTAATCCTAGTGCCAAGGTTGAAGATCAACCCAAGGAGCAAAATCTGCTAGAAAGAGCAGCTGATACGGTTTTTAATCTGGTCAAGAAATTCACTGGAAATGGGCATGATAACAAGCAAGATAAGGAAGGAGATAATAGTAAACTCGGCACCCAAGACAATAAAATGACTGCTTCTGAGAAGGAATCCCAAGGTGAAAGCAAGGGCAAAATTGTCACTCTTGTTGGTCATGAAGAGCTCAACGAAAATTCACAAATGACTAGTGACAATGCCTGTTTAGTAAAGCAAGGTCACAGTCGTGATAGAAATGCTTCACAAGGAAAATGTGTGTCTGGTAATATAAGCCATGAAGATAGTCCACCTTGCAGCAAAGCAGATAACGAGGGAGAGACTCATACATGCAGCCCTGCTCCATCAGCATGCCAGTTGTTTTCTCAGGTATTGGGGCACTACAGTCTGGGGTGTTTTGTGGGACGAATACTGTTTTCAAAGAATGAAAACTTTACAGTATCAATGAATTTAGCCACGAGTGGTGATTACAAGCGAAATTTAACTGTAGCTCATGAAAAAGATAAAGGTGAATCTTATGAAAAGAAAGAAAGTCAAGACCAAGAGAAAGTTCCTGCAGAACAGGCTGGAGAGCCATCTACTGCTGACAACTCAGAAGAGAAGAGTGCTGAATTAGATGTCGTAGACCAAGAATTCTCTGTTATCATTCCTGAAATGTCTTCCAGCGTTCTGAAAATATCAAACGAAGTTACCAGCTCAGGCGCATCGGGAGTTTCAGAATATGTTGACCCTTCGCCCGGAGTTTTGAAGCCTAGCGAGTTACTAAACATTTCCGTGTCAGAGGATGAGAAGAAGAGGGAAACTGATGACAAAACCCCATCATTAGCAGAAGTGTCAGTTGTTACGTCCTTACCTTTAAATGCCACTCTGCCAGCTTCTTCGTCTGTGGTACTTAAAAGTTCCCAAGTGCCAGTAATTAAGGATCCTTTTGTTGATGTTCCACAAGGTGAATCCAAGTTACACGATCAGCAGGAGTTAAATAAACAACCTGTACAAAGCATTCCTGACAGACCGTCAACTGTGTTAGGAAGTGAACAGACACACTCTGTGACAAAAGGCACTTCTCAACAGCCATTGCCTTTGAATGTGAAGGATATAAGTTCCAAAGATGAAGAGAAAGTAGAAGACAATGTAACTGTTATTGATGAATTAAAGGGTAGCAAGGGTAAAGATAAAACCGAAGCTACACCATCGGAATGCAAAGGGCCAAATTCAATTCACATTATGTCTCAATCTTCTCCAGATATTGACGTCTTGGAGACAAAACTCACTGACAAAGATGGACGAGAGGGTACTGCTCAATTACCTGAAGAGGTACATTTAGAAAAAGAGCCTGTACATAGTGCCATTGAAGCGTCAGAATCAACCAAAGCAACTGATTTTTCAAGCATAAATTTAGATCCAGTTAGAACAGAAGGTGAAGGATTGAAACCAGATTTGGACAACCAGGAGCCAGGTATTGACAGCACAAAATCGGCATCCAAAATGTTGGAATCTGAAAATGTGGATCCAGTTATTCAGCCTACCATTCCTCCTGGTATTGACATTACTGACACTTCAGACCCTGTTCTTCCATTGCCATCTCCTCCTGTTATTGGAGACACAAGCTTGCCTAGCCATGAGTTTTCAACTGCAGCATCGTCAGCAGAAGCTACTCTTGATACTTCAATCCTCAGCAAAGCTCAACAAGCCGCTGTTTCTTCTTCAGCTGGAGTATCGTCAGGGGTCGGGTCAGGAGGGCAGAAGGAATCCATATTTGTCCGTCTTAGTAACAAGATCAAGGTTCTGGAACAGAATTTGAACATGAGCACCCTGTATATGGAACAGCTGCATCAAAGGTAACTTTTACAAGATCTCTTCAATCCCTTGTTGATACAAGTGGTTACAGCACCATGTTCTCTTTAAAGCTTTACTTGTGTGGTCCCAGGCTCCGGCTGCAAAAGGGAAAAGGCGAAAAAAAATACAGCAAATGAAGGGGCAGAAATAACAAAAAAGTGGGAAGCTGGGCACGGGAATTCTTTTTTTCTGCCGCCCTTTTCCACACCCCAGTCCATGGTTTTTGTTGTAGTTGTAGTTGTTAGTGTCTTTGTTTGTTTTTTCTTTTCTTGTCATTTTTTTTTTTGCTGTTTCGCCCCCTTTTTCACCTTTTCCTCCACTACGGAGCCTGATCCCAGGCTAAAGCTACATTTACAACCTGATAGACAAAACTCTTTAGATGGTTCCATCTATTAATTTTTAGAATTACGCGCCATATTACCATCTCCTCTAAACATCGAATAAAATTACCCCAGCCTCTCCCCCTATTCAATAGTGGTTTGGCCTTTAAACCAGTGTATATAATTCTGGGCCCAGTTGTTCGAAGGCCGATTAGCGCTTAACCCAGGGTTAAATTTAACCGAGGTTTCTTTTTCTTGTTTCAAAAGCATTTTCTCGGATAATTTGCTCTGTTGTTTTTAAGACCATCCAATCATCAACTTGTTGACAAAAAGAATTAAACAGAATTTACTTTTTAAGCTTTCATATCTGAATTCTTATTTCACACTAACCCTAGGTTATCTTAACCCAGTTTTGAACAATCTGGCCCTGGGCCCAGTTCCTGAGAGGTCGATTAGCGCTAATCCAGGATTAAAATTTTGTTCCATTTTTGTAATTTACCTTCCTACGTATTGCTTAGAGTAATCTTTTGTGTTATCATTGCTGTATCTGGGGGTAAAGGCTCAACAGTATTTTTTTAGCTTGAGTTGCATGTCCTTAGACAAGAAAACCTTCCTTAAAACTAAGCTTAATCCTGGGTTAAACGGAACCATCTTTCGAGGAACCGGGCCCTGGTATTACTCGAAAAATCGTTATTAGAGAGGAAGGGGGAGTAAGGCAATTCATTTAAGCGAGGGGTTTCATTTTAGTCCGAATGACAGGAAAAAATAGGTCTTTTTCAATTTGTATCAACCGGTTTGGATCACAGTTGTAGCTGGGCTCTAAAACCATTGTACTGTAGTACATGACCAGAGTGAAATAAAAGTAGTTTAGAGTGCTCAGAGAAAATGCTTGGGACAATCCTATAACTTCGTATCTGTTCTTCAGGGGTATGACCTAATTCTTCAGGGGTAAACCCATATTTTTTGGAAGTCTTCAGGGGTGAATGCAATTTTAGCCAATCTTAAGGGGTAAGATGAAAAGGTAAGTCCTCAACCGGGGGGTACGGACTTTAAATGCAATAGGCCTATGGCCGTTCACTGTTCAAGTAATGTAATTCTTCGTGCCATCGAATATTTCATTGATTCGAAAGGAGAAAGACAAAACATAAAACTTTTATCAACTCAAAACAACTACTCACCTTTGTTTGGCTTGAAAAAGCTAGTAATAATCTTCATTTCGTCTGATAAAACTGATAAAAAACTCTGCCGGAGCTGGATTTACAAAACACGCTGCCGAACGAAGCGAAGGGGTGGCCAAGGCAATTGCCAAGGCATGGCGTTTGATCAAGGGGCAAGTCGGCCCCAGGGCACAATTACCGCGAAAAGCACAGGAGCCCCACAAAATGCCTGGCGTTTGAAATTAAAGAAAATACAGAGAATATAGCGGAATATAGACGGAAAAAACTTGTTTCAAGTCTTTTTTTTAATTTTAATTATTTTTCTTTTTAGCGCAAGAAAGTGGTGGGGCCGCGGCCCTACCAGCCCCTCCCCCTCCGCGGTCCCTGTATAAAAAGTACAGATTGTAATTGTCTTCATGAACTTTGCATGAAGGTTTGCAATGTACAGTTGTGAATAAACACTGTATATTTAAGGACCAACTCTCAAGTTTCTCTATTTTTCTGGTAGTCAACAATTATAATATCTCCTTCATAGAAATGAAGAACCTAATAAAGAACGTTCTTAGCCTAAATTACTAATAACTACCCCCCCAAAAAAGAGCCTTGTTTGCCAGGCCTCAAATAATGTAGGTTCTTATTAGCTGGTGTTTACTCTTCCGTGCATTTTCTACCCCTCAATTCGCAAAAATGAACGTTCACAGTTTTGTTTATCATCCTCTTAAAAATTTTCCGTTTGAGATTGGGCGAGATTAGTACAATAATAATATGGCGTGAATGCTCTACTTTGCAACACACGGATTTCGACTGAGCGTGCTCCGTCCTTGTCAACGATCTCAAGTGCTCAACGAATTAAAACTATGGAACAAGCTCGAGTTGGATGAATTAACTGCTGTGAAAGACAGTTTCAAACTTACTCCCACCCAGATGCTCTCTATTGGCCCGTCACTTGAAGATAACGTCAACATTGGTCCAGCGATGGTAGAACCTTTAGTGCAACCATTTACGTTTAATGGCGTTCGCCACGTTCCATCAAGCGCCGCGTTTGGTTTACGTTCTACAGTGTAGAAAATTTCCTGTGCAAATGCCTTGTTTACATGCACATATTAATCGAGCCAATGTTACTTCTTTTTAAATGTAAACTTTACTCACTCCTTCTATAGATCAACAACCAAAAGGAACAGATCACTAAACTGCAATCAAAGCTGGATAACCTGACCAACGCAGTTGCTGATATGAAAGCCCGTATGGATCCACTCAATAAGGAAGTGATGGAGCGCCATGTTATCGGTCTTTGCATTGAAATAGTTTTAATTCTTCTTCTGTTTCTACTGTTTGCAAAGAGAAACAATAATCAGATGACTTCTAACTCACCCGGGAGGTCAGTGCACCTTATGAACGGTCATGGCCCCCCTCGACTTGCAATTGAGGATAGCAAGCGCAGCAAATCCACTGTCTTGTCGGAAGGTGAGTACTACGTTCGCGCACTAGGAATATTCATCTGGCATTTTATCAACGTGATATCAACATGAAATGTCTCCCCACATACCTCCTTACGTTTCGCTTAGTAGTTAAAAATCTTAACTTGGATTACTTTTTAGTTTGCCACTTCAGAGTTCCAAAAACTCTCATTTTCAAAACGAGGCAGTGTTTACTCGTGAAAGTGAGTTTAATCTGCATGATAATTAACAATTATTTTCATATCAATTATACTTCAGAACGCATTTATGCAACAAGAGGTTTTCAGAACCCCTTATTTGTGATATCGGAGCAATATATTTTGTTCATTCATTTATTCATTTTTACCACCACATTACAAGTTATTGAAACATCTATTGTCGGTCCAATGTGTACAGTGTGCAAACGTATTTATTTGTTTTTATTTTAGTTCCTAGGTTAGGTGGAAAAGAACAGCTTCTTTTCAGTTCTGTCAAGATGGCGGAACCGGAGAGTATCGGAGGCGGCACTGATACAGATCACCATGGCAACAAATTAGTAAAGGTAGGTTTTCACACAATGCTGTTGTGTATTTATAGCTAATCCTTGATGTTTGAATTTTAATGTTAAATGTTAGTCCACTAGAAGGTTTCTAGAGTAAGCTCTAATTATCATTCGCCAGCTTTGTTTATTTCCAGAAGGGAAAAGAATAGGGTGTATACTGTTCCATTGCAAATACAGCCGCCTCTCGTCGCTCTCCGTCGCTAGGAAATAGGGACCTTAAGATCCGAGGACGGCGACGGCAGCGAAAACGTCGCTGAAAAAGTAAATTCGCGTTCTTTCAATCTTCATCGCGATTACTCCAAGTCACTAAGTTTGTCAAATGCAGGTGGATCCTTCTAAAGTTGAATTCCTAAGAACCATATCCAAGTTCAGATAGAGAGAGGAAATTTCGTCGCCGCTTGTGTACCTCCTCTGTACAACGTGAAATTGGGCATTTTCACGTCGTAGCCGTGCAGTTACGGCAAAGAAATGTACAAAAAAGCGTGATGCACGTGCAAATGTGTTGTTTTGGTTACTAAACCTATTGCTTTTTTGACGTTCTTCGCCGCCGTCGCCGTCGTCGGATCTTAAGGTCCCTAATGGCCCGACCCTACGGCGTGGAGCGATGTGAGTGGGCTGTATTTACAGGATAGTAGGATTTCTTTTCTCTGATTTCATGCTGCTTCCTCACACGACAAATATGTCACCGCTTTGATCAGGCTGGAATTTCTTTCGCAGGGAGCAATTCTAAAATAGAGACCTTTAGATTCGTGAGCATGGACGACTCAGAGGTTTTTTTGCCTCTTCTCAGAAAATAGTAAGCCTGGAAAGTTTTATTGCAAGTTAGAACGGTTATTTTTATTGAAGGAGTTTGAGCCCTCTCCCGATCGCAGAATGATAAAACTTCTAACATTTGATAACTTATTTCCGCCTCCATGACATTCTCGCTAAAACGCGTAGTAGAATGACCACGGCTGTCACGTTTTCCCGCCAAAATGATGTTGGCTCACGCAACGCACTTCTTACCATTGAGAAAATCTCTTCCTTGTAGTCGTCCTCGTCTTAGAATCTAACGGTCACTATTGAGAAACACTCTTAATCTAGAAATGATTACCAACTGTAGTACGCTATTTCTTGTAGGGTAGTACCTTCAATACTAGTGAGAGTAAGAAGAAACGTCATCGCAAGCGTAAAGGGTCCAGTACCCCTGAACTTCTGCCTGACAGTCCTAGCTATGAAACGTCCAACGGACCCGAGCCTTCCCCTGAAAGCCATTCGAGTGCTGACGCGTCTAGGTCAGCGGGTGTTGTCATTCGTACAGCTGGGCTGCTTTTCTCGAGTGCTCGTGGGTTCTTTGGTGGCCTTCACAATCCATGGAAACAATCAAAACCTTCGACTGTCCATAGTGATCCCAATATATCCGCAAGAAGCGAACTCAGCCAAGCGAGCAAAAGCTCGCCGAGACCAAATAATCCGGGTTTATCCCGAGCAAAGAGTCTTGAGTTAGTTCCAGAGAATACATCAATTCAAAAACCTGCACCACCACCACCAGCACCGACCCTTTCGTCCGAGTTTGGCGTGATGTTGAAGCGCCCACCAGATTTTTATTACCCTAAGAAAGGCCCCGCAAAGAACATTTTTCCTGGTCCCGTGAAATATGGGAAATATGGCGTGTTAGATTCTCAGTTGGCATAACTAAGGCCCCTCGAGAACCTCACGCATTCCTCACTCCATGCTATTGAAAGTCCGTTTTTAAGGATGACTGGAGTATGAATTCGTTTGGTTTTCGGGGGTGCTGGTAGAAAAATACTTTGTGGAGAACCGTCAAAGTTATTGAACCTTTATTGGTTTACAACGAAAGGCTCGTCATTGGTATACAAGTACAAAAATATCTTTGTTAAATTTTGTGGAAATACTTGACGAGAACTCCCAAATCCAGTCGCCGCGTTATTCTTCTTGGCAAATCCTTGGTTGCTTTTACAGAACTACTGTAAATGCTTGTATTTTAAGGCGCATAGTTCTGTCGTTTACTTAAAAAACGTAATTTGCCCTACAAAGACTGCTGCGGTCTTGCCAAAAATATGGTGGTCAAGTTGTTCCACTTACGGTTATGGTGAAGTAGAATATTACTAACATTAGAATATTGTTATCCTAAGGCAGATATAAAAAGGAAGAATAAATAGAACGGGTCGTTTTGCTTGTTTTAGGAATCATGGTCAGAGAGGTTGTCTTCTTTCAAGAATTTTGCCAAGCGTTCGACGTTTCACATCTTCCACAAGCATTTTTATTGTCGCACCAACTTCCAATATATTTTCCGAAATCTGTCATGCCCTTTCTTAGAGAGCCCAAGTAGCCGGCTCTTTTACAACCCTCGTTTTTGACTTGTGCCGGTCCATTCAAAATAGCCCTCCTGAGGAAAAATCCTAAGGGTTGCTGTATACACAGACTAGACAATTGGTTATTTATCAGTTAGCTGGTACGAGAAAAAGATCTTGCACTACCTGTTTTGCCTTTTGCGACACGTCAGGCATGTGATCAAGCACATGTGTAATTCGGATTAACTTTTAGCACACAAAGATACAACATAATGGTCTACCTTTTCCTCTAATTTGAATCATTAGGCTGAATAGCCTGTCCTGTGGAGAACAGGGAGATTGCTTTTCTCGAGATTCTCAGCGTATCACTCAGAAATGACCACAAACTCAGATAAAGTTTAAAAGCCTTTAATTTATTTTAAAGAATGACATCAAATAAATAGAAACTTAAAAAAGCTGGACATTCGTTTATGAAATAGGCCACTGTCGATATATCCATTGACGTCATGTCCTGAGAACACGAGGAAGAAGAGTGATGACTTTCGTTTCTTCTAGTTTTCTTGGCCTGGCTATGAGTTGGAATAATAGCACGATATATCAAAGTGACCCCATTCATACCGAAGCTCCTACAATATTTTATCTTACTCCTGCCATTCAATAATTTATTATTATCGTTATAAAATGAAGCAATATTATTATGTAAATACGCAATATGTATTAAATGAATAAATGTATAGTTGTATAAATTGACCATTGAAACGTTCTTGCTGGTGCTGACTTCGTTCCTGGCGTATGAGCCATTAAGTAAAAGAATTATATAAATTATGCAGATCGAGGAGGGGTATCGGATGAACGCCGAGGCGGAGAACTTCTTTCCCGCCTCTGACCCTTATTGCGTGCCTTTAGAGAATAGTGTGTTAAATATACTGACTTCCAAACCAGACCTTAGCTACAGAAATTTTAGCAAAGGTTCCTGCATTGCTTATTGTATTGGCACCATTGGTCGGAAATTGAATGTTATTTTTTCCGAACGGCGCTGATAATCCGAATTTTCACTTTTCATACCCGGACGTGGGTTTCCCAAGTGATCTGCTAATGACACTACTTGAACGAACGTAAAAAACTAAACTATAATCACTATAATTATTATTCAACACCAGCAAAGGCCTCTACAATAATCAAGCTTTTTTTTCTTCTACTGCCGCAATATTGTTATGGTGAACCGAAGTGCCTTTTATCACCTTACTCCTGATCACACCTTTTTGAGTCAATAGTTCGTTTCTCCAACATGATATGACATGTTTATAGGGAGTGGCAATGTTGTAATCTAACCTAGCCGATTGAAACGTTCGTAACATTGAATTGTAACCACGGAATTATGTGGTAGGTTATGTGGCGTCTGAGGAACTCTGAAGGCAATGATCAGTCACACTATACCGGAAAGCCCTTGCACCGACACGAAAATGATACCGGATTTTTCTTTTGTCAGTTCATATAGAAGAACAGTGATTCTCCGGCTCTTCTGTTAAGAAACGAAACTGCACCGCCGCCGATCTTGAAAAGTGGATCATCACATATCGGACAGGTTTCTGCCACTTGTCGTCGCAGTGTGAACAGTTTTTTATTAGGTATCTTATTGTAACAAGCCATTAAACATTTGCGCTCGTCATCTCTATCCTGTTCCTTGGTGGGCAAGGGAACTCCCATATGAAAATGACGGGGTTGCTCGTCTCTCTTAGACGTAGACATTACAGTTTTTGGTCTCACTTTGACTGTGCAAGACAAAAAGCCAATATTTTTAACCATAAATGTATCACTTAACCCCGTGCAAACGGACGAAACTGTGTTGGCCAATAACTCGCAACATTGTTCAACATTGTTGGAAGTTGTTGCGTCCGTTTGCGCGTAGCTTTAGGGTTGTGCGTAAAGAAATGTCTTCTATGAAAAGACGTTGTCATAATGAGTTAGAGAGTGTTCTACTTTGGCTGCCGTTTGCGATCGTAACTGAGGAGACTGGTTATGGATATTGGCAAACAGTGAAGATAAAACAACGGTGTTCAGTTTATGCGAATAGTTTCTTGGTGTTGCAGACGATGCAACTGCAATTATTAAATTACTTATCCGTCAAGCATCTCCTTCATACTGGAGTCCTCCCGAGAGCCCTATAACAATCTAAAGAAAAAAATTAAACCGTAGAGCCCCTACAGAAATTACAGCTTCGTATCAAGAGTACTAGTTTTACTGTTGTTGGTAGCGGATGCCTCACGGTAACATGGCTGGTTCTGATCCAATAGTCTGAAATAATAGTAAGGGGTATCTTCTGTCATCATCTCTTCCAGTATCGGTATTAGTTGAGCGAATGAGGGTCGTTCATTTGGATCCTCCTTCCAGCAGTCCATCGTCAATTTGTATCTGTTGGAAAAGAAAAACATAGTTAAAAATACCACTACACAAAGATATGTGTCCATTTCTACCGCTACAAAAAGATGTCTCCATTTACTTTGAATATTGAAGACACTTATGTTCCATAGGCTCTTTTTAGAATGGGGCAACGTAAAGGAAAGAGGCGCGTTGAAGTTTCCACTCCTCGGTAAAAGCTGACTATTTTAGAAAAAAAAACTGTTTGAAGGACTATGTAAGTATTTCTTCATCGTGCCCTCTATTCGGAGATCTTTTATTATTTCTATTCTGACTTACATTTCATCGCTGCACGTGTTGGGTTTCTCCATCCGATATCCAGATTTAAGTAAACTGCGTAGCCTCATAGGGCTTATCCCAGGATATGGAGTACCCCCTAAAATAACAAAATAAAGATCAATGCTGTCTTATCAAAGATTATCAGGCTTTTCTAATTTTTCATTTTGAAATCTCTGGTGATCCCTGCAATCTGTTTGGCTCTCAGCAGTATGATTTATTTACGAATCACACAATCACATCTGTTCTAAATCGCGTTATTTATGTTCTAAACCACGTCGCACCGTCGCACCTTGCTTTATATCGCATCATTTCTGTTTTATAGTTCTCGATCTAAGGCACTCCTCTTGACCGCTACGTAAGAGCTGCCATCCTTCATTCTATCCAGCATTTCCGCTCTAGGTCTTCCAGGTGGTCTCTTTCCTGGTATTCTTCCCTCATTAACTAATGGGAAGTGATCACCATGTCGTGGGGTTTGACCAAGCCAGACTCTCTGACAGATATGAGACCGTCTCCTCACCGACGCGCCTCAATACTTCTTCGTTACAGTCTTTGTCAGACCAAGTTATGTTTAAAATCTTTCTCCAAAAGCCACATCCCACAGCTCTCCAGTCTTCGCACGTCCTCTTTCTTTAAGGTCTATCATTCGGCTCCAAACAGAAAAGTACCCCAGATGACAGTCTTTATAATTCTCTTCTTCGGGCAAAGGCTAGCGCGCTGAAGGCTTTTGTCAGCAGTTCTTTTTTTAGTAAACGCGTTTTCGGGTTATTCTCTATCTAATTTATTTTTCACAGGATCCATCCTGTGTAATAAGGCTCCCTTTAAAAAGTGCGACGATTCTTGACTTAATTCTTTACCCTCAAGAAAGATCGTGAATTCCTCACCAGGCCTCTTACTGATTTAACATTGATCTTCATATCATATTCCCCCGCGTTTTCCTGCATTTTACCCATCATAAGTTGCAGACCTGTAACTGAACTGGTTAAGGCTGCTTGATCATCCGCAAAGCGCACTGTCTTAATGAGATGACCTCCCACTCGAATACCTTCATTCACACCACTTAAAGCATCTCTTAGCATGGCTTCAGAATATGTGTTAACGAGTATGGGGGACAACGAGCTAGTCACTGCAGGTACGGATTGAATTCTGCGATTTCAAAATGGCTGTAATAAAGTGATAATTTCACTTCGTGTCATGCAATTTTAGTCTGAAATCATACTTCTGATCTCCATTCGAACTCGCGCTCGAAATCACGCGATGATTTCAGACCAAATTGCTCTCCACTCAGTTCAATGTCCATCGTGTATTATCAATTTACCAACCTCCAGGAGGGATTAAAATAACGTAATGTACAAGTTTACCATTACTGATCATGAGTATTCATTTCACCAAGTGACACGTGATATCAGGTCAAGTTGCGGTTAAGGGTATGACTTACAGGCTGGATTATTATGAACCTGCGCTCCTCCCCGGTGAAGACGGCTGGGAGAGCGGCGGAAGTTAGCATATTATTTTTTCCAGTTGTTTAGCAAGCATGACATTATGCAAGAATGGCTTCTTTTATAAAGCGGTTCGATTCTCCCGTGACTGCTATCCTAAAACTGAGCAGTCAGCTTTTCCCTAACTACTGTCATTGGGGATTCCTCTCAATTCCCGCGGTTATAAAACTAGCTTACCCATGGTGGCTAGTTCCCACAAAACAACTCCAAAAGACCATCTGCAATAAAAGGAAGCAGATAAAGAAATAGAAAGAATTAAATTCATAGAAATATCAATTTTGTTTATCTCGCCCCATGGATGGTACTCCAGGAAATATTTGTTTGGAGTCATGGACTTTGGAATCCGGAATCCTGCTAACTATGAAATTCTGGAATCTAGGCCTTTTGAAATCTGGAATACACTGAGTTGGAATCCGGAATCTAGTATCTGGAATGCGGGATGTGGAGCGTGGAATCTAGGATCCAAGATGGTCTCTGATTAACTTCATCGGCTCAAAGTTTCTGTTTATATATCTTATTTTGAGGTTTTACGCCTGGAACAGGCTAATGTTTTCCAAACACTTGAGTATTTCTTTAGAGATAGAGTGATAACCACTACTGTAGACAGTGTCATGATCAAAATTGTGCTCTTTTTTTTTTCAGACAGTTCTAAACAGTACATTGCAGGGTCTATGTTATCTAAAACCTTAACTTCACACTGCATCACAGGAAGCCTAAGCTTGGCCTAACTGTGACCTCGTTAACATATACTCACACGTCAGTCTTGAAAGTAAAAATGCCACTTTCCAACGCTTCAGGTGCCATCCATTTCATTGGTAGCTTGTGCACGCTCGTAACTTCGTATATTTCACTCTCATTTGCGTGGCGTAACAAACCAAAATCAGCAATCTTCACCGCTCTGTCCTCACCAAGTAGGATATTACGGGCTGCCAGGTCACGATGAATGAATCCTTTGCTGGCCAAGTATTCCTGGCAGAGAAATAACGAAATTATTTCTCAAAGAATTTTTAGTCACCGGATTCCAATATGAAATTAAAATGGAAGCTCGATTTTACAATATGGCAGGGGGATAGCAGTTTAATCGAGATATCGTTGTAAACGAACTCCCGATTTAACGATTTGGCGGAAAAGCAACCAAGTGCAATGAAACGTCTGTTCCAGGCTCAAAAATAGCCCGCCACCGCCCCTTTTTCCTAGATTACGCTTTTATATTTTTGCCGGTGCTTTACACTTTTTTGCCTTATTTTTGCCGGTGCCACCTCTACTATCGAGAGCCTGGAACAGGCTACTGCAAGCTGTGCCTGGCAAACGGTCCGGAAAGCGGGAGGAAGTGATCATCGGCCTATTCATGAAGAACGGAGGGAGGGTTTCGGTCACAGCTGTTGGAAAACGAAGAAACAAATTAAGGAATTGGTTTACAATATCCCCGCGACGTATACTTTTCAGCACAAAAAGCCGTCAAAGTTGAACAAGCTAAGTGAACTACAGTCGACTCCAGATAACTCGAACCCTCGCTAACTCGAACCTTGTGCTAACTCGAACCAGAATCCATTTCCCCTGGATTTCCTTTACTGTAATTTATCCTCGGTAACTCGAACCCTCGATTACTCGAAACTCCCGCTAACTCGAAGTAATTTTTGTTTCCCTTCAGATCACTTTCATACAATTTTACCCTCGATAACTTGAAGTGATGAATATTGGCTGAAAAATAAGGTGTTCAGTTAAGATTTCAACCGCGGAAGAAAGCCCGTTGACACCTGTTGACACTTAATTAAATGCTGTTTTTCAGGGAGACTTAAGGTGAGTGGAATAAAGCCCTCCTTAGACTGCCACGCCCGAAAAAGAAAAAAAAAACTATTGGTTCTTACTATACTGCTGATTTCTATTTCGAAGTCACCCAAAACGGCATACGTCAGTGAACATTATTAATTTAGAGATAAGATTTTTTCGTTAAAAAATGTTCATTCATACCAATGAATAAACAGCAATTATTGGATGAGGCAGAGTTATGCGGATCACCAGAAGGGAGTTATTTGTGAAACCCAAAAGCCAAATATACAGCTGAGCCACCACATATATCAATTGAGCTTACAATAGTTAGCAAATACCATCATGGTGGCCGTTTACAAAAGCAATCCCTTAGCTTCAATCATCAGTTCCACTTGCAGACCGTTTATTGTGCTTTCCAAGATCCCGATTACGGAAGTTAAGATTTATCTAGTCCTTGCTGCTCAGTCATCCAGTCCCGAAAACAAATTTAACCATTGCTTTTTCTTTTCTTTACTTCCATTCTTTTCTTTTGCTCTCCTTTTTGCTTTCTATTTCCTGTTCTGCCGTGAATGTCAGGGGCGAAGCCAGCCCATAGTCCTGTAGGCCCAGGCCTTCAAATTTTTGGTTTGATCACTCTACCGCTTGTAATAATAAATTATGCGTTGTTGGAGTCAGCTGAAAAAACACAAGAGCTTAAAGTGTCGGTGAGGTCAGTGCGTACTGGTCATGCGTACAAGTTTCAGGATATGTGGAAATGAAAGTCAGCCAGGCCTACAACTAGCCAAAAAGCTGGCAACGTCCCTGAATGTCAGGCTTGTATGATTAATAATAATAATAATAATAATGATAATGATAATAATAATAATAATAATAATAATAATAATAATAATATTTATAGAGGGAGCCCAACTCGCCAAGGCGGTTTTCAGTGGGGCCCTCATGCATTTATCTAACTAATTAATTAATTATTACGAAAAAAGTAAAATATGTTTACAAGTAAAACAAATTTAAAAATTTAAAATCTGAAAATCGATCATACAAAAAATATCAAGGTTTAAAATTAGCTGAGATCTTTTTAAAAAGTTTTTAACTTGGATTTAAAAATAGATAAAATATTACACTCTTTTAAATCATTTGGAAGGCTGTTCCAGTCTTTCGCGGCGTGAAAAATGAAAGTTTGTTTAGCCCAGTTTGTTTTGGGTAGGGGTAAACAAATATCATTAGAGCGTCTTGTATTATATGAATGAACAGCTTGAGTTTTAGTAAAATTAAAGTTGAAATCGGTTTCTCCAATAAGACACTTGTGGATTGCAATGCAGCGATGAAAAAACCTTCTTGTGGACAGCGACTTCAGATCTAGACTCTTCAGTGCTTGAGTTGACGAGCTTCGGGGTGGTTGCCCCAGCATTACTTTAGCAGCTTTATTCTGTGGAATCTGTAATTCTGACATGATGGTGTCATTATTCATGCCCCCCCATATAACGTCTCCGTAATCAAAAAGAGGGAGGATTAGGGCATTGTACAAGGCAACTCTAGCTTGTAGCGGCAACAGATTCCTGATTCTCCTCATTAGGCCTATTCTCTGATTAATCTTCATGCTGATAGCATCGACATGATCTGCCCAGCACATAGACTGTTGAAGCGTTACGCCTAGGTATTTGAATGATTGTGTTCTTTCATTACTAGTGCCCTCTACTTTAACCGAAATGCCTTGAATACGATTCAGTTTCTGAGGACTTCCAAAGATAACAAAATTACATTTGGATATATTTAGTGTCAGCGGATTTCTAGAGAACCACTCAGACACTGTCCCCAAGTCAGCATTGATGTGATGTTCAAGATCACTGACGCTTTTGGATGAGTAATAGAGTACAGTATCGTCCGCATAAAGAATAATATCGCTTGCCAGATGACAATCAGGAAGATCATTCACGTAAATTAAAAACAATAAAGGTCCCAATATACTGCCTTGGGGAACTCCAATAGGCATTTCGGTAGATGCAGAGTGAGCATCTCCAACTGATGTAATTTGTGATCTGTTTGTGAGGTGCGATCTTAACCACTGGGTGGTAGAGGCGGTAAGACCGATGTTCGTCAATTTTTGCAGCAGCAGGGGACGATCCACTGTATCGAAGGCCTTAGACAGGTCCAGAAAAACAGCACCTGTAAAGGAACCAGCGTCCATATTCTGGAGGATATTGTCTGTGAAATGAGCTAAGGATGTTCCAGTTGATAACGTCGGTCTGAACCCAAATTGCTTAGATGTAAGGATACCATTGTTCTTAAGATAAGCGTACAGTTGGGTGTGCACGGCTTTTTCTAGAATTTTACTGACCGTTGGCAGCACAGTAATGGGTCTGTAATTGTTAGCATCACAGCGATCACCTTTCTTGAATAACGCTGCCACTTTTCCAAATTTCCAAAGACAAGGAAAGGTGCGAGTTTCCAGGGAAAGATTAAATAATCTAGTAAGACTGGCACTGATTACTGAGGCTGAATCTTTGAGTACACGGGCACTGATATTGTCTAGGCCAATAGTTTTATTGGTTTTGAGCTGCTTAAGTTGACGAAGAACGAACTGTTCCGTAATTGGCTCGAAAGCAAATTCATGGGGTAGACTCGAGTTTACCGCAGGCGCCGAGTAGATGTGGGATCTACAAGACTTGAGCTTTTGCGCCAGTTTAGTTCCAATTGCTGAAAATAACTGATAGCTTAGCCTTAATCAGGTCATATAGCTGTATTCATTGGACACCTTTTCGAAAATACGAACAGACCTGATTTTTCAACAGGTAGCTTCACGACGGCTCTATGTGATTTTTTGGCTTCTCGGGCTATAAAAACACTCGTTTTTGACCTTTTTTTTTTTAATCAAATGGCTCAATATAAATTTTATGCGTGCTATGTTTCACGAAAAATTCAGCAAGATAGTAGTTAGCTCTATAATGGTCTGTTATAATTAACGCAGCAATTTGAATGCTTGAAAAATCTGCCGTCTCATGTCCGGATAGCATAATACTTGCAGACACAGGAAAAACTAGTAGTAAAGTATTTTAAATACGGGGAATAGGCAGATTTTTGTGATTTGCAAACGATGACTAAATCGCTAAAGACATTCTTCAGTCGAAAAAGTTCTTACCATCCCTTTAGCAATCTGCCACGCATAACAAAGAACTTCTTTCCCAGAAATGTCTTCTTCATCATCTTCCTTGCCCTCACAGCTGCCTTCTTCTTTCTCGATGGTGATCTTTTCTTCGACGTTTCTCAAAGGCTCAGCGGGAGTAAGCCCTTTTTCTTTGGAGAAATGGGCAATACTGATCGAAAATAACACCATCACCGACGTAACCGACCACTTTCGCCGTTCATTTTGTTGAAATGACGTGTTGACATCGTCACTTTCTTCTTCCTCCTTGTCATCTTCGTAACCCAGGTTTAAGCAAGAAGGTTCCATCTCAGATCGAGGAGCATCGTTGATTAGAATTCCTCTTTCAACCTCGTCCAGGTCGATTTTAATTTCCTTCGTCCTGCTGGAATGATAACCTCCGTCTTTTCCACTTTCTTCATTAGTTCTTTCCCTGTTCTCCACTTTCAGGTTTTCATCCAGGACATCTTTTGTTTGCAGGTTCTTGGACACCAATTTCGGCCTCTCAGGAACAGGAGGCTTAAGCCTTTCAACGACATCACTTTGAGGACTCTTTTTCATTGTAAGCTGCAAAAAAATATTGAAATAAATTCTGTCTGATCATGAAACGGTTTTGTCAGCAGAAACAATTTCAACACTATCAGCTGGTTAGCCGAAATATTTTTACCCACATTTAAAAGGAATCCATGTGAATTGAAAGATTACTTAACCGACGTTAAACTGAAAATCTAGCCGGGAATACCTTATGGGCCAACTTTCTTTAAATCGTCCACGGAAAATTCAAATGGATTAAACTGCAATAGAAACAAAGCTTTTCTTCTGCTTTGTTACAATTCTCTGTGACATTTTAAGATACACAGTCCCAAAAACGCGACGTGTGCTTTTGAATATTTGGCTTGACCTAATGCCACTTGTGACGTCATATCTCGTACAGGGCTTTCGGGACGCACAATCATTATCTCCACCGCAGGCGGCCCAGGCTCAGTGTGTGAGTTTAATCATTAACACATGTAGTTTCATATTAAGTAATTTAATGTATCGGAATTCAGGTAAAAGATTCAAATCGATAAAAATACTCGCTAGAATGTTCAATAAAATACAGCTTACCGTATTTACTCTGCTTGTTTTTGTTTGCTGTGCGGTTATTTTTCCGATCCATTGCGATTTAAGCGATTTCGAGTTTCGAGTGGAAACTCGGGGTTAAAGTAAATCGCTTAAATCGCAATGGATCGGAAAAATAACCACACAGCAAAAAAAACAAGCAAAGTAAATAAGGTAAGCTGTACTTTATTGAACATTCTAGCGAGTATTTATCGATTTGAATCTTTTACCTGAATTCCCATACAAATCCTTTATATTCACGGCAATTTTAAATTACGCAATATGAAACTACATGTGTTAATGATTAAACTCACACACTGAGCTTGGGCCGCCTGTGTCTCCACCAAAATATTTTGAAGCGTTTTTTAAAAAGAAACTTTTCTACTACGTTGGTCGGAGCTTGAAAAGCAAAACTCTCACTGGTGTTATGGGTGGATTTGAATAACTCATCTTGCCACCATTGAAAGACCGTGGATGGAAAAGCTGACGGGCATTTTTAGTGGAAGCCCTTCGTTAGCTTGAATCAAGGACGGTTTATCAAATGGCGGAGCCCAACGTATGGTGAATACATGGGAAAGTGAGAAATAAAATAAGTAAATTACCAAAATGAAAAGCGTTCGTTGAAGTAATCTATTCTTGTCTTGTTACCATGTTCAAACAATAGCGTAGCTCCACCATACGTAATCCCGTGATTCATGCTGACCAGAAAAGGTTAACGCCCACCTGGGGGGAGGGGGTACTCTCAAAACTTTCGAATAGTTGAGACAAGCGAAAGCCAATATCCTATTAAAGACCCAAACATGGAAAATGAAGCCCAGTTCAAGGGAAAAACAAGACCTAAGAATCAGTTGAAACAGAAAAAAAAACTTCCTTAAATCGCGCTCCTAATCAGCTCTAGGGTAAAGTTCAGTTTTAACAGATCTATGATTTGTTTTTTGTGTGTTGGGCATTAACGCACGTGAATTTTACCTGATAGAATAACGGTACCCTATCTAAGGATCACATCGGCAACACTGCTCCAATAAGGGCAACAAGGATACCATATTTAAGGATGGAGATTCTCATCCTATCATTTTTTTTTGCTTTTCTGACCACCTACCTCTCCCATAAGACAACATTGACACTACCTTCTCATTTAGGGCAAAATGTGGCTTAGGGGAGGGATATGTGGGCAGTTTCCCGCAAAACCTTAACTGATCCTACCCGGGCAAGCTTGGCTTTATTAACTCAGCGTTGAATACAAATTTGTGTGTATTTACCGATCTTTGTTTTCCGAATACATGAATAGCATCTAAACAGTCTGGCTGTATAAACCGCGTTTGGAAAAATACCAAAATCCGATGTCATTCATATCTACATTTCTAGTGCACCTCTGTCTTTGAGAACTTAAATTATAGATAACATGTACAAATTCTCACATCAAGTTGTTTAGCATCTTACTATTTTTACTGAAGACGATGGTTTTTAGACGTGTGATGAGGTAGAGGATTTTCCTTCTGCCTTAAGAGGCCACACAATGTAAGAAAAAGAACATACACGCCCAGGACGATGTTCATTAGAAAGTGCAGCACAGAATACTAATGACGTCAGAGTAACTAATTTGCCGTGTTTCTCTGAAATCTGCCACTTTTCTTATTTTCATGACAAAAGTCAGACAAACTTGACATTTTAAGAGCCACTCTCCCTAACCACCGCGTGAGGGGTGCCACAAGGTCGGAAAAATGGACCCCTTGATATTTCGTCCAGAAATAACCTATGGTATGCTAAGAAACGTGATTTAAGTTTTAGGTTCTAGAGTTTTTACATTTTTGAGAAAATTACGAAAAACCGTCAACAATCCGTGAAGCCGAAAAATCACAGAAATGAGGTCAAATTTCATGATCAGATAATCGAACTCGCGTGAAGGCGCATAGCAAATTATGGTTTTCCTTAGTTTATAATTTTATTTAGGAGGTATTGCTGAGCTGCTTTGATGATATTTTAGACTTACAATTGTAATTCCGAATTCCTGGAGAGTAGGCGAAGAGAACCGAAATTTCTAGACTTTGAAAATCAAAAATTCCATACCGTTTTCAAACATCTCAAAACATACTCGGTATTATGTAGAATCCTTTCAAAATTCAATTCTAGCAAGTAGAAGAGCTGTTTTTGAACGTGATATAATTTTTTTCTTGGCAAAAGTTATTTCTGAGGCGAGCGGCCCCATGGAAGTTGACCCAATTTGACCTTTTCAAGAGGTTTTGTTTAACCAGGAAATGTAAACAATTCGACTAGCCTTAGCTCGCTTTCTGAGCAAACCATTGAAAAACCCTGCCTTTTCCCATTAAAACTACCCAGTAAACCTGAGATAATACTTCGATGACAGCTTACCTTCCAAATGGGTGTTTGAAGGCAAATAATTTTGATGTTCTTCACTTACAAATCTTATAACGCGGATTAAAATCTTTACAACTTTACAAAGATACTAAAGAGTATGCACAGGAAAATGAGTTTAGGTCTTTTGAAGTGTATTGTGTAACCTTGAGCGCTCACTTTGTCCAAAAGGAAAAAAAAACATTTTGAAATCAAACATTATTTACAATTCGGCATCCCGAGTAATTAGCACGCACGTGTTTACTTCTGCCGAAATTGAGTCATTTGCTCTGCGTCATCGGTTGAAAGTTTGGAAGATGGAGAGAAATTCCTCGTTTCAGCGGCTAGTTGGTGGCCAATGCGGTCAAGACCCTCGAAGCACTAAAGTCCAAGATTTAGTTCCCTTGCTAACTTGTAACAAAGACATATCGCGCCACAAAAGCTCTCTAGGGCTGATGACCGGCAGCGGCGTAGACACTGAAGTAGAACTGATTCTAGCAAGGTCTTCAATTTTCAGTTTCCCTTCCAATATTTCTGACATGGATATTTGTCCCGCTCATCGTTCTTCGCTGGGCATTGGGTGGCGAAGGGGTTTGGCGCGTTGCCGTATACCAGCCCAGCTGTCGAAGCACGTCCGCAAATCCCGTACTACGGATCGTGGAATAAGTAAAGACATCTCCAGATAAATCTTGCGTGTTTCTGGGATATTTCTTCCAGTCGGCTCTGGTAAGTATCCATTCGAATAAAATCTATAGACTGCAGTGCTACATTACATTTCATAAAAGCCAAGTCACATTCGAAAGAGCAATGCTGAACACTAAAATTGAATCATTATTCAATATTTATTATTGTTTTATCTTTTTTAAGGAATATGTAGTGAATGTAGGATAACTCTCGGAGAACAGGTCAGAGCCGATTGCCAAGACCCACAACTTATTGCCCTTTCAGAGAGTATTCATGAGCTTTCTTTGGTAAGTTCTAGCTGTTTTGGGAGTTTCGCACATACCACTGATTTTATATGTAACTATACACAGGATCAAAGTCTGAATTTCATTAAGTTACCATAAAACTCTGATTCTCCATCGCCCTTTTTTAATCAGACCCCCTAATTATACTTAGCGAAGTTATTGTTATGGTTGTTTCTAAAGATTTTCAATCATTTATGCCGCGCCTTGTTTCCTATATACCGTAAATCCTCTATTAAGCCCCCCGGGGGATTATTTTTTTCACGCACTTTTGAGGGGGGCTTAATAGAGAGGGGGGACTTAAAAGAGAGGGGGGGCTTATTTAATTTAGCGAAACGCATCTCCTGTAGCAAAAATACCGTGGTATGAGACAGGGTAGACTTACGCGTTGTACAATTAAAGTCACTGTGAAAAGTATTTAATTCACTTGTGGGAGCCTAAAAGTAACAAACAAAATTCTTATTCTTCAAAACTGTGCTTTCGGCCTCATGTTCTTTGGTAATTTTAATGAATAAACCATAACTGATCAGTCCACGTTAATCGTTAATTTTTTTGTGAAGAATAAGGATTGGGTTAGGGGGAGGGGGATACTTAATAGAGAGGGGGCTTATTAACTTTCCTCCTCTGAAAAGGGGGAGCTTATTAGAGAGGGAGGGGGAGCTTAATAGAGGATTTACGGTATCAACATGGAAAAGTCTCATGAACCGTGCGCAATATAACAGTTGACGTTGCTGTTCTAGGCTGAGGAGACGACTCGTACTCGTCCTGAACACAGAACCCCAGCTACTCCAGGAAAAAGCTTCTATTTACCACCTAGCGACGACTCGTCCTCCTCTGAGGAGATCTCCTTTGACAGCACACCAGCTACAACAAAGCGCGCGCGAACCAAAGTCCAAGACCACTGACCCACTCAATGATTATTTGCGCACTCGAGGAATCAGTCCCATTCGTTCTCGGCTACAGCGGCCTCTGGAAGAAGCAAGTAAAAGAACACGACGCTACTACGTGCGGAAGGCAGGTCAAGGTCTATCTACACTTTTACAAGACATAGCTCCAAGTGATAGTGGTTCTCTCTTCAAGGCAGTCTACTCCTCTGGTGTCATACAAAGAACCTTACAATGTAATGGAGAGGAAGCCACAAGCAGTTCAGTCGACGAAACCATGATGAGCGCACTTGCCGAGTGCTACCGCGCAGCCGACAGCTGGGAGACGCGTCGGCAAGTCCTGTCCATTATGGCTGATAAGTTGACACTGAATCAGCTGCGACACTGGATACCCGATTTATCTCAGTATCGTTTCACTGAGGCCAGACGCCACTGCTTAGTATATGGAAGGGGGGCACCGGTGCTAACAGTTCCGACGCCAAGGATGAGAGTATCCACCGCTCAAATCGACCACTTCATAGCGTTCATCACTAGTCCCCATATTATCCAAGATTTGCCTTTTGGCGAAAGAACAATCATGTTATCGACGAAGGAGACTATCAAGGTTCCAAACGCCATACGGATGATTATCCCAGAGCGAATAGTCATCCAGTATATGACTTACTGCCAAGAGTCTGGGTTCACGCCACTAAGCCGCGCTACTCTTCTGCGGATTTTGAGCACGTGCGCTGCGTCTGTTCGGACATCGGTTCAAGGTCTCGATTATGTTAGTTCTGCAGGTGCGGAAGCATTTGACGATCTGTGTGATGTTGTTGAAACCCTTGGAGATGTAGGACAAGGCATGGGGTGGGCGAAACAGCAGGAAAATAATCTACGCGCAAGCAAGCGGTACCTTAAAAGCGACTTTAAGGTGGGTGTGACCCCCGCTAGGCAGATCCCTCCACTTCGCTATGTCACTCGCCCCAGATCTTTGTCTTGTGCGTCCAATATAGCGTCTGCGATCACACACTCAGGGTTTTTCGCTTTAAAAAAACACCCTCTACCACTTGCTAGCAGTTTAATCGAAATACCATTAAATAGCATCACTTCTTTTGTGTTATTTTGTTCAGTTGGCGCTATTTACCGCTACATATTTGTCAGTTTCATGGTTCTACTCTCCGGCACTCAAAGGCTGATTACTACAAAGAACTAACTCAATGGGCGTGCCAGTCGGTCCATACGAAACATATGATAACAATATGTTAGAGCGGATTTCACTTGACTGTTGTAGAACAAACCGCAACTAAACGCAGCCAACCAGGAGAGGAACCCATTAAACAACAAATCAATCAGGAGGCGAAGTATGTCTGACTTGCGTTTAGTAGTGACATGATTAAACGTGCGTTTGGGTTTAGTTCGACATTTGATTGGCTCACTGACAACAGACCAAGCCCCTCAATCAATAGGAAAATGAAGTGAACGCAAGTCTGACAGTCATGTGAAATCTTCTCTATCTTTCTACTTAGTTCTCTTTAAAGCAGCGCTTCTTAATTATAACTTTTTTCAAACGTTTATTGCAGGTCCACGTTTCCCAGAGTTCTACAGTAGCTGATCACTGCAGGTCATACGCTTTAAGCGACCCGAAGGAGCCTTCGTTCCAGGCCACATGTGATCACGATCACAGTGACGTGTGTGAGCGCTGCGCTACATTGGTGTCAACTCTAAATGATATCGAGGAAGGTTTGGTTGCGCAAAGTCAAAACATGACATCCAACACGAAGGAAGAACTTGTTTTCCGAGTCAAGAATGCAAAGACCGCTATATTGGCGTGGAAGTCTCATCTCCTCCGTTCCGTCAATCAGGATGGCGCCAGAGTACAACTTTTGGAAGCGATTGATGAGTCGTCTGTTTTAATTGTTCAAGATTGGGCAATGAAATATCTTCCTCGGAAGTATAGAGAAAGTCAGACCGACTGGTTCGGTAAACGCGGGATCCCATGGCATTTGACAGTTGCCACAAGACGAGAAGGAGGGGAGTTGCAGATGCTAACGTTCGCACACATTTTCAAGTCCTGTACTCAAGACAGCTGCGCAGTCCTTGCCGTTATGGCCGATGTTATTCGGCAACTCAAGATCGCCATGCCCGGGCTCAAGACCGTCTGTTATCGGCAGGATAATGCCGGCTGCTACCACTGTGGAACCACTCTCGTCTGTGCAGCAGCCCTTGGCCATGAAGAAGGTGTCAAGATCAGGCGTCTAGATTTTTCTGATCCACAAGGGGGCAAGGCGGCATGTGATCGGAAGGCTGCGACTATTAAGTCCCATATGAGGATTTATCTTAACGCTGGAAATGATATCAGGACGCCTGAGCAGATGAGGGACGCGATACTCTCTTCTGGTGGAGTTCCTGGTGTTAACGTAGCATTGTGTGGGAGTGTCCAAGTCCCGAAAGTGCTATCTTCAAAGATAGAGGGTATTAGTCAGCTCAGTAATGTCGAGTACAGGGAAGAGGGGCTACTAGTTTGGAGGGCGTATGGTATCGGCGATGGTAAACTCATCCCTACAGACAAATTGCATTGCCCATCCCCATCTGACCTACCGACCCTTACCGGAGTTACTCGCTCTTACTCAGGCGCATTTACATCTGTCAAGGAGAGGCGAATAAAAGCATCAGTTCGAGATCCAGATCCACCAGTGAATATCGAAGAGGAAGACAGTAACGCGGCGATCTTCAGTTGTCCTGAGGAGGGTTGTGTCAAAACATCTGTGAGATATTCATCAATGCAGCGGCATTTAGACTGTGGAAAACACCAACGTGCTCTTGAGCGATATACTCTACTGGATAGAGCTGCTGTTGGATATGCTCAAAGGCTTGAGGGGCAATGCGAAGCTGTCCCCGAGTTGGACGCAGTTGCAGAACCGCCATCTTCTCACGACATGCTACCAAAGGGTTGGGCGCTCAAGTCAAGTGCTTCCCGTAGATGTAGATTTACGTACAAGCAAAAGAACTACCTGACTGAGAAATTTCAACAAGGTGAGCGGTCAGGACGAAAAAGTGATCCGGCATCAGTTGCGCGCTCTATGATGTCTGCCGTGGACTCACAAGGGATACGGATGTTCAGTAGTGAAGAGTTTCTGACTGCATCTCAGGTCACTGGATTCTTCTCCAGACTTGCGGCAAAGAAGTCTCTCTTTAACGGTGATGATCTTGAAGAGGAGATTGAATGTGCCACCCAGGAGGCAACCATCGAAGAATTGACGAATAAGGTTTCTCGGGAACTTTTTCCAGGACACCCCATCATGTGGGATAAATATAACCTATGCGAAATGACCTCTGGAGGGAAACTTAGCACGACAAAGTTATCGGTTGCAAAACTCAGAGACATTTGCGCCGGGCTTGACATTGCTGTTGATGTATCCATCAAACGTAAACAACCCTATGCAGACAAAATTGAGGAGTACTGTCAAACATGTCGCTGCAAAGCGGATAAGTAAAGCCCAAAGTTAGCACAAGGGTGGGGTAGGAGGGTGGGAGGAGGGTAATCATAGGGATACGTTCTTTAGTATCAGTACCCCATCTTCAGTATTCAGTACCCGAAATACCACACCAAGCCCTAACCTAAGCGTACGTCAATCGTGGGAGCACTGTCATATAAACTTTCTTCTTAGAATCCATGTCACTAAGTTGCTGCAGGGGATTTATATAAGTTTGTGCTCTGCAGGAAATTTGTTTTCCGGCTTGCGCCCGCGCAATTTTGTTTTCAAAATCTTCCAGTACCCCCCCCCCGCCTTTAATAAAAAAATGGAATGGACCGTCCTTTACCCCAAATACATTTTGTTTTCACTCACTTTAAATTCAAAGTTAGCACCAGGGTGGGGTAGGGGACTAGGGCGAGTTAATAGGGTGTGGTTACCAACTCTTAGCTATTTTCCACTACCCACCGAGCTGAGCAATTGCTGAGTGCGCAAAGGAGAAAAACGGGAAATTGTCCCTTTTTAACTTGAAGGGAAAAACGTATTTTGAGAGAAAGCAATTGAGTGAATTACTGTATTAAATACTTGGAACAAAGGACATGAAAAAGTCTTGTGTATGTTTATATCATGATGGAAAATCTTAATTAAATTGTTGCAGTGGCCATGTAATGAACCGTTAAATGCATTGCGTGCAACAACAACAAGAAAAAGAAATTGTTTGAAAACTTCTTTCCCCCTCCCCCGTCAGAAAAAAATTAATCACCTGGTCCGGAAGTGACGAAGGAAGGATTGCGTTACACTCACTAGACCGAGATTTACGTCTTGCGCTTAGCAATTTTTTTATTATAAAAGAAACTAAATGAATATCAAGAGGTTGCTCACTGAGAGGTCGATATTGCAACATATGGATTGGTTTTCCGGAAAAGTGTTGCACAAGCTTGGACTGGAACCGGCGTACAAGCTCGATGTCAAGATATGACCCTAAATTATAAAGCGCGGCAACAAGAAAGCAATGGAAAAATTAATTGAGAACGTCAAAATTATTTGCCTTCAAACACCCATTTGGAAGGTAAGCTGTCATCGAAGTATTATCTCAGGTTTACTGGGTAGTTTTAATGGGAAATGGCAGGGTTTTTCAATGGTTTGCTCAGAAAGCGAGCTAAGGCTAGTCGAATTGTTTACATTTCCTGGTTAAACAAAATCTCTTCGAAAGGTCAAATTGGGTCAACTTACACGGGGCCGCTCGCCTCAGAAATAACTTTTGCCAAGAAAAAAATTATATCACGTTCAAAAACAGCTCTTCTTCTTGCTATAATTGAATTTTGAAAGAATTCTACATAATACCGAGTATGTTTTGAGATGTTTGAAAACGGTATGGAATTTTTGATTTTCAAAGTCTAGAAATTTCGGCTCTCTTCGCTTGCTCTCCAGGAATTCGGAATTACAATTGTAAGTCTAAAATATCATCAAAGCAGCTCAGCAATACCTCCTAAATAAAATTATAAACTACGGAAAGCCATAATTTGCTATGCGCCTTCACGCGAATTCGATTATCTGATCATGAAATTTGACCTCATTTCTGTGATTTTTCGGCGTCACGGATTGTCGACGTTTTTTCGTAATTTTCTCAAAAATGTAAAAACTCTAGAACCTAAGTCTTATATCACGATTCTTAGCATACCATAGGTTATCTCTGGACGAAATATCAAGGGGTCCATTTTTCCAACCTTGTGCCACATTTTTTAAATCTCACTCGGTCCCTATAGAGAGTCGCTCTTAATAACAAAAAGACAAACAGCCCTATTGCGAATGGAGAGAAGATATTTTTTAAACAAAAGGCAAGAAAGCGGGTAGCAAATTTTTATTGATACAACTAATAAAGTAATGATACCTGTTGCCTTTTGTTTCTGAGCCACTGAAGAAGATCTCCGTTTGGAGCATATTCCATGATTAACATAATGGGAGGTGATTGGATCCAGTAGCCGAGCATGCTCACAATATTACGGTGCGTTCCGACTTCCTTCATCAGCTCAATTTCCTGAACTAACTGCCGTTTTTCCTCCTCCGTGGCATTTTCTAAAAAACAAGACATTTAAAGAAAAGCCAGGAATCAGTGACCTACGTAAACGCTACACGATATCAGTTAGTGCTAAACAACTAAAACCAGATGTAAAGAAAAAAAGACCTAATTAAAATGAAAGTATATTTAACCTACGAAAATAAAACATAGTCAATAGTTAAGGTCCTAATTTCCGCTTGAGAAAAAAATCTATTTGTTAAAAAATGGTTCCGTAAGTTAAGTGACGTAGATAGAACAAAGTCACAAAAAAAAACATCGTCTTTTCTCTTCATTTAGCGATCACCAAGCACGACATGTGACATGATGTAATACTGGAAGATCTTTTAGTCCGGAAACTTGTCTCTCTAATTCTAGACGTCACATTTTGTGATCTTTAATTGCTTCCCAATTCTCGACCCACGGGTACTTTATCTCCAGTAATATGACTTTCCTTGAGTGTACATGTGTAATCCCAACGAATCTATCCAATTGGCTCACTTTCATTGACTCTGCATAGACAGGGACATTCCAGTATGCTTTTGTAGTTTGCTTTCATTAAGGATTTTCGGCTCACCGTCATCGTCATCAAATAAATGTTTTAAACTTAAACGACTAGAAAGCAGTAACTCGTAACATTACAAAAAAGAAAAATTGTTAAAGGAAACTACGAAATAAAAATAACGCTTAGAGGTTTTTAAAGCTTTAAGATTGCTCTTAGAAGAACGAATATTCAAACTCCATTTTACACTCCATGTGCTCTGGAGAATCATTGCAAAGTTTAGGGGCACAAACGAAAAAGCATGATCGCCCGATAAAATTTTATCCTTGATCTGGGTGTCACTAATTAACAACTCAGGTAAATTAAGGCATGGGCCTCCATTTGCCTTAATTTGCTCTCTTCAAAAGTGAGGAGGTGGTCTATATCTCAGAGCTTTAGATGAAGAGACAAAACTTTGCCAGCTAACCATAGTTTTTAGTTTGTGTCAATTTTGTGCTTTAAAATTATGCAAATTAGGTCACGTGACCTCCATCAGCTAAAAAAGCTTGTTCTTCAAACGGCAACACTTTTTCGTGTGTCTTCAATTATTTTACCGGTTGCATAATGTCAATGCCGTTTAATGTATCACTTCTGTGTTTGGCCTTTTTTTAGATATTTAAAATCGAAGGCGTCAAGATGGGATACAATTGCTTTGGGGGACTGGGTCTAGTTGAAAAAGCCGTTTATTTTCTAAAACAGTAAAAAATTCAAAAAAGGCCAAGCACAGTCTTGTAGATGCTTGCATTACACATTGTCCTAAACCAGTCCGGTTTAATAACACACAACAAAAAGTGTTGCCATTTTTGTTTAAAGACTTTTTATTGTTTTCTGGCCGTGTGGAGTCACGTGAAAACATTTACATAATTGAACATCACCTAATTGACAGAAACCACATATGTATGTATCTGGCAAAGTCTCATCTTTCTACTGCTTACGTGCTCAGAGATAGACCACCCCCCATCACTTTTTTACTAAATCATTGGGGACCAATGCCTTAATTTATCTGAGAACTTCATGGTTAATGATCGTGAACTCCTAACAGGCTTGTAAGTTTGAAACAAATGATGATTATAGCTCGGACATAAATAATTTAAAATTCATGCTCCAAGGGAAGCCAATGTAGTTCTCTGAGTAAAGCAATAATGTGGTCATATTTACAACCACATACGATCAGATAAAGTTCTCAAGTGACTGAAACATGTGAATAACGTATTTCGAAAGATCACATAAGAGAACGACCAATCTACACATTACGAAGGCATGCACTAACATTTTGAATTGATTTAAAGAGATAATCTGTTATCATGTCACAGCCCTGAGAAGTGATCATGCAGCCTGCTCTGTTTTACATTTTTTATATCTGCGTGGTTTTGTTAAAAGGTGCCCGCTCGGTTTTCGCCTGAACACGGGCATCGATTTAAGAGCTATATACTTTTTAGTACATTTAAATAATGTGACATAATCTCGAGCCTCTCTAATACCACTTATAACACGACGAAACTTGGAGCACATCTTATCAATGTTCTGATCTCACTGAAAGTTTTTATGTCTACATTAATTTATTCATTGCAAATCGTGTGGTAAATTGCAAACATTTAGGGAGGTCATTAATATAAGTAGAAAACAAAATTTAAGGATCTAAAATGGGCCCCTGAGGTACATCACAATGTTACCGACTGGGGCATTGAGATACTGTTTTCCACGAGTTAATGTTTGCTATCTATTGGATTAAAATTTCAAACCTGTTATGAGAGAGGCTTTCTTGCCTAAAAATGTGAAATGTAAATGTAAATGTAATTTATTTACCCACGAAGCACCTAAGAGCTTAAGACCTCGTTTTTCAGTGTCCGTGCGTTCCAGATCGAATTGGAATTTGGAAGTGTTGGTTTTTGGGGAGAGGGGAAAACCGGAGTACCCGGAGAAAAACCTCTCGGAGCAAGGCAGAGAACCAACAACAAACTCAACCCACATATCGACACCGGGGTTTGAACCCGGGCCACGTTAATTGGCGGGAGGCGAGCGCTCTAACCACTGCGCCACCCTTGCTCGCCTGTCGTTAATAACAATCACTCCCATCAATAGCGTTTGCTGAAAGAGTAAGTTATCTTTTTGCCATATTCTGAACTCACGCACCTGGTAGAACTTTTGTAGCAACAATACGTCCCTCATGCGAATCCAAACTGTGATCCTTGGGTTTGGAGGATGTATTCTTTTCAGGTAACCCCCTCATCACGCTCTTATAAACTCTCCCAAAAGCGCCTCGTCCAAGTTCCTCCATGATAGTAACCCGCTCGTGTGGGACTTCCAGCAACATAAACTCAGCAATGTCAGACTCACTGGATCTAAAGAAAATAGTGTAAATTAAATGTTAATGAAATTCGTCGTCATTAATCATGGGCTTGTGGTAATGCTTAAATCAGAGATGGCTTCCTGGTTTACACAAGGTGATAAATGTTACATCGCCTTGGCCTGTAAGAAAGGTCACTCACCAGCGCGACTTTACTGAGAGAGACAGACACTTACACAGAAAAAATATCGTCTATTTCCGCATGCATATCATTATTATAATACATAGCATTCATGTAGACAATATCATTTTATCAAATACCGTTCATTCCTCTTTGCTCTCTTACGGTAGACAATTATCCCCACCACCAAAGCAGAAAGAGCCACGGAAACTCCCAACACTATCCAGACAATTTTTGCAGTGTCATCTTTACTGATAGGAACTCCGGGGGTATGAGCCTCTCTGGTCACTGAGGGATAGAAACAATCATAAAAGTAAAGGGCTGTTGATATATAAACATGGTCAGAATTAGTTTCCTAGTAACTACTTCCCGTTTACGACTCAGCTCGTTATAGTTTACAGGCCTCCAAATTCTGCTAAACAACCTGTGACCACATCCACATTTTTCACTGAGCCGTTTACCGATTACCTCAAGTCTCTGGTCATGTCAAGTGAGCCCTTGATAATTTCGGGCGATTTTGACATCCGTATGGACCTACCTGTCGGATATACTGGAGTCGATGGGTCTCACGCAGCATATTTGTCTAACACGCATGAACTTGGTCATACACTTGACTTGATTATCACTCGCACATCTGATAACATCATTGCTGCTTGCCCTTCTATTGGTGAGTTATTCTCCGACCATTTTCCAGTCTTCTGTCAAATAAGATTTAATAGCCCTCAAGCTAATGTCACACATGTGCAGTTCAGAAAAATGAAATCAATTGACCCCAACCAATTTTCTGAGGCCATTCCTTCTTCTCGGCTTTATCATGATCCACCTAACGACTTAGACTCTCTAGTCAGCTGTTATAATGAGTCGTTACGGTCTCAACTGAATATGTATGCACTTGTCTTAACTCGTGAGATTAATGTCAGGCCTCTTGCTTCGTGGTTCAATTAAGATATTAGGAATGCCAAACGCTTGAGACGAAATGCTGAAAAGACGTGGAGAGCTACAAGATTACCTGTTGATCTTGCTGCTTTTAAGAAGAGAAGAAATCGTGTGGGGAATTTGATGAAAGAGGCACGCCGTGTTTACTATAATCAGTTTATCGAAGATAACAGCAAAGACCAGAGGAGGCTGTTCGCGGCAAGTAAGAGTTTACTGAATATGAAGAAAGATCGATCTCTTCCCCACATTCCGTTTCACTCAGCTTGCAAACAACATGGGTCAGTTTTTTTATTGTCAAGATTACTAGTATCAGGTCAAAGCTGGACGGAATCCTTGCTGTCAACGCCCGAGCCCAACCTGGAATCTGAATCTGGTGATATTGTATTTGCCCACTTCCGATGCCAAACGACTGAGATAGTTCGTCATAAGATTACATCTGGAAAGAACAAATCTTGCATCTTGGACCCAATACCTGCCTCCTTATTATCTGCATGTTTAGACTCACTCCTTCCTGTCATTACTAATATCATCAACCTCTCCTTGGAGACTAGATATTTTGCTGAAACCTGGAAAACTGCTGTGGTATACACATCATTTAAAAAGCCCTACTTCGATCTACTGTTCAAGAATTTTCGTCTAATAAGCAACCCGCAGTTTGTGTTTAAATTAACAGAGCGTGTGGTAGCCTCTCAGATTCAGTGTCACATGGTTACAAAAAATCTCTTTCCTCAATTGCAATCTGCTTATCGCTCCCATCACAGTCCGGAGACTGCATTGTTAAAGGTAACGAATGATCTACTCATGAATATGGACAAGGGCCATGTATCACTTCTACTGCTGCTGGATTTAAGTACCGCCTTCGATACCGTTGACCCTGGGATTTTACTACAATCGCTTCAATAAAACTAGATGTCCATGGTACTGCTCTTTCCTTGTTCAAATCGAACTTGGAAGGGAGATCTCAAAGAATCTGCATAAAGGAGACGCTCTCGCAGCCGTTTGACTTAAAATGGGGTGTCCTTCAAGGTTCTTGTCTCGGACCGCTTTTGTTTACTATTTATACACAAGACTTGTTCTCTAAATGCTAGTGCTCGTATCACGCCTCTGCTTCGCAAGCTACATTGGTTACCTGTTTGCTACTGTTTTGAATACAAAATCGGCAAAATTTTTGCACGGCAAAGGCGTGGCTGCATGGATGCGTAATTACTCAGCTGGAAAAAGAGAGGAATATAGCTAACTACCAGCAACTACCAGTAACTACTAGTAACTACCTTTAACTACTAGTAACTACAAGTAACTACTAGTAACTAATAGCAACTATCAGTAACTACTAGTAACTACAGGTAACTACTAGTAACTACTAGTTACTACTACCGACTGTTAGGGAGTTTAAGATACGGAGACTACGGACTACGAACTACGGCTGGACGAGCGTTGTCCTTTGTTTGTAGCACTGGATTGATTTAACGGTTCCAAGCAACTAATGAACTTGGTCTCTGCGATGCGAGGTAAAAAAAGGAAAAGGGAAGCGGGAATTTTGATAATGAGCGGGAGCGGGATTTCCTATTTTTATTGGGTTGGGATGAGAGAATCGTATGGGAAAAGTAGTGGAATACGGGAATTAAGTTTTGTCGTGACCACATTTTGACTTTATTGTGTACACCGCCCATGTACTAGGAACTACTAGTCGCCAAGGAATTGAAGCCTGTCAGTTTTATCCATTATCACTTTTGCGTGTTTTCGTCTTATTTCCGTACTTGGTAACTGACGGTGTGCTCGAACGGTCAATGGAAAGGTCTGGAGTGAGGCCAAAAAAACGAATTAGACTAGGGAGGGACACGGAAATACGAGGTTAATTTTACACAGTCTTCGCCTGCACTTCGCAACTTTTAAAAAGAGGACTGATTTGCAAACTCTTGCTGTCACACGCACCTATTTTTGAGCGGATTTAAGAATGGACGAAAGTAAAGAGATTTTAAACAGGAATAGTACAAGTAGCAGTACAAAAGAGGAAGAAATCGAGGACCAAGCGCAAGAAGGGTGGAAAAGTAAACTTTCTGCATGGGGGTTGTCTACAGTTGCTTGTGCTTTTCGATTCAATAGGAGGTTTGGGTTTCCATAAAAGAGATCATTTTATCAATCTGTCCAACCAGTGTGTTCATACACTTTCCATGACCCGTTGTCAGCGTAGACAATTGGCTTCATCGCCTAATGCAACCCAGCAGTAAATCAATCGAAACATCCATCTACCCAACTGAACTAGCTGTTTCCAAATGGCCAGAACTCAGGTCGAAGTAAACCTTCTTTTTGGTACTGATGCGCTCTCCCCCAAAATAATAATAAGCAAAACAGAACATAAAGTTACAGTCGTTAATGGTTTAGCCTGGGACCAACAGGCTCCGCATTGAAGGAAAAGGGAGAAAAGAATTGATCCCGTTTTTTGCCTTTTTTCCCCACTACAGAGCCTGATCCCAGGCTATTAATGGTTAAGTCAAAAGCCTTTAACATCAAAGCTGCCTATTGCAAGAAGGCAAGTCTTAAACATTGTATAACGTTTTAATATTTCAATAATGAAGGCAGGAAACTCTTAAAAAAATTAGGGCGGGATCTAGTCTGCTACACAGCAGTTTTTAGTGTCGTCACACAACGCTCCTCCCAACAAACTTTGTGGCTGTGTAGCAGACTAGGCGGGATCGCGATTCGGACGTAAAAACAGGCGGGATGGCGGAATTAAGAAGAAAAAAACTAGCGGGAAGGCGGGATTTGAGAACCCGGCTATTGTGGACCCTCAGCAGAGGTTCAACTGGATATGGTTTGGTGTCAATACCAAAACCTATCAGCAATTATTAAACATACATAAGGAAATATCGCACCTGTAGAGCGGGTTTTAAATTTCCAAGAAACTGACCAGTCGCTTTGAAGTTCTCCAAACCAGGAAGACACACCAATTTCATACCCCTTGTCGCATTCCAGAGATAAAAGATAAAAGGTGGTTGAAGGAACCTTATGTTCTGCCCATTCAGCTTCAATGCCTAGTGGCTTTATCTCCCTAAAGCGTACAGTGCTCTTTGTTATGGTGCATATTTCTTTTCTACTCCACGTTACATTGACTTTGCAACCATGTATTTCCGACTCTTCGTTGTTTATCACAGGTGTAATTGGTTTGCCTTTAAATAATGAGAATAATACTGCGATTACTTAGTGATTTCCACTGATGTATTTGCAGTGATAGATGAATGTAGAAAGGTACACCACTAAACCTACAAAACTGTCTAACAACTACAGAAAATGAAACCTGAATTAACGACCAGCACGCTGACGCTATCGTAAGTAATCGAGCTAATCATGCGCATGCGTTGAGTACTGTAAAAAGAGTTCTTGAATATCTTGATTAATTCCCGCGGGACCTAAGTCCCATGAATGTGACAATATAAGTAGAAAAAAAATTGATTTTGTTACTTAAATTTGCCCGTAAGTTCTGCTCTCGGGCCAAAATGAGTGGTAACATGATCAATTTTGAGCTGTAAAACTAGCCAAAAGTGCAAATTATTATAGTAATTTTTGGAAAATAGATGAAAATTATGACGAATTATGCCAAAACATTAAGCTAGCACAATCTTTAAAACTCGCTAAAACCAAAACTATAAAAACAATTTTTATATTCAATTTTTTAACATCCAACTGACCCCTATTAAGGATCGAAGAATACGATTTATCCTCGAATAGACGCTACTCTCACCTTTACTCAGGTCAGAGACCTGCTTCGCAGATAAAGCTATTCCAGTCACATAAAGATCCATGACTGCTCTAACAAACACCCCATTTGCCATTGGCATCTGGACCAAAACTGGATCATTCCCTACGATGTACTCTAACTGATAATGGCTTGTCGATGAGAAGTAGTACTCATTCCATTGGTATCTCAACGCCTGCTCCGAACCATTAACGAAGACCTTGATCTTAAACTGCTGACAGGTTACTGCTATATGATACCAGCAATTAGCTTGTAAGTCGAAAGTGTTGTGTATCGATAAAAGGAGACTGGAATTCTTGACAGTAACGTAAAATAGTTTTCCACCCTTTGACCAAAGTGCCAGTATAGGCCCGTCAACACCAATATACTTTACCCAAAATGCAATTGTAAAATCACAGGTTGTTATGTTAATGTTGGGAACAGTAGCATAGGAACCATTCTGACTGAAAGTCGCCGCTTTACTTCCGGGGCACCAGCCTTCAGTATGGTTAAGGGTACCAAAATACCTGTAAGATCACAAAAACCAATAAACAAAATCTAGCTGTGATTAAAAGAATTACCTGTCACAGGAACATGCAAGCAACTATTTTACTCTCGAATCCTAAGTTATAAGACAAAAATTTAACCAGTTAACGCTGAGTGTAAGCCACCTGCAGCAGTTGGAAAGGCAAATGCATAAGTTTGAGGCGATGCTGAAACCATTCTCAAGAGAGAATGGTCAATCAAAAAGTATATTTAATTATAAGAGTTACAGAAAGTTAAGTAGGGAAGAGAAATCCGAAAATAGGGTAAGGCATAAAACGCCACATCTCCGCCCCCTTCCCTCCCCCAACCTTGAACAAACAATATATATATAACCCAACTTACTCCACATCTGGATCACTACCATCTAGAAACCAGCGGCGGTATACGAGGTTTCCTAACAAAACAAACAGGTTCATTCCAATAGTAAAGATGGCGATATCGAACAAACCTGTAATAAGCTACCCTCTATTTCATTATACTTCGGTCTTCCGCGGCCCTTTATAGTCTTTAGAATCATAAGCATTTAAAGTGGACCTAGGAATCTTTAACTGCGACCGAAAAAGGCATGTATATTTTGTGGTTCAATGTTATCCATGGTTTAAATTTTATTTTCCCTTGTGCTGGGGTATGGTAATATATGATAATGAGTTTAAAACAAAGGAAAATGAAAAAGAAACCAAGGAAAATTTTTGAACCACAACATGTACGCTCCATAACAAAGCTATGAGATGAAATATTTCTTAGTTCGTCTGAACTTTATTTTTGTTTGTTTGTTATTGTTTGTTGCTTTCCAAAAGGGTCTCCACAATGCACAGGAACAACGTGTGTCATGAATTCCTTCTTTTCTATCTTGGGCATTTTATGAAGTCACGCCGAAGTCAAAGTATCAGAATTAAAGGTTTCTTCAACAGGCGAAACCTAGTCAATATGAAATTGAATACATGAAGGTTTCTTCAGCGGTCACAAAACGCCATGATGGTAAATGTAAATATTAATATTAGCAACACAGTAGTAAAGGCCGCCAAATGTGACAAGTTAAACAAGGATTTGTTTGTATTTTTTCCGAATTCCACAAAAGAAGGATGTTCCCCAAAAAATTACCCTTGCAGCCATATAGTTCCACCCTCATTGATATGTGGTTATGCCAAGCTGTTGGTTGAAAACGTGTGGGGCGTGCTACAATCGACCCATTGAGTTCGTTATAAACGATAGTATTCTCGTCTGTGTTGCCAACAAACACCTGAAGCAGGCCAAAAAAGAAAGACAATAAAAACAGTAGTTAGATGGACAACTAGTCGCGGTTTTGGCGCCATTTGCCTGCTATTCACAATCCGAGGGTGACATTTTGTGTCGCCAGGCATTGAAATTCATAACACCTCTGGTCCCTGCACACCTAGAAGTAACCTCTAATACAAATGAAAAGCTGTTAATAATAGCATGTAGAGATGCAAGTAGGATTGTTTTTAAAACAAACACTATGAACATCAAATTTGAGTATCTAGCAGAGGTTTTTGGGACCAGGAGTCTTTGACCATTTACTTTTAAGAAACACTGAAGAAGTATCCTGAAATGGCCGCCTCTGGGGAACAGGTTAACGGCTGAGTCTTTCCAGTAACAGGCGTACATTGATCTTCTAGTTCAAAATAATATCATTTTAATAAAATTTTGCTTTAAGACTTCTATTGTTCGTCAATTTTGCAGCTTCTCTGGTCTATTGCAGTTGGTTGTGACTTCGTTGCGAGTAGACTGGGGCCTGAAGTCGTTTTTTTTTCCTTCCAAAGAACTGCTGACTATTTTTTCTTTACGCTTTGCCAAGAGGTCTTTTCAGGTTCCACAACAGGTTAGGCCTGACCCCCATTACAACTCTACAACTTCGGAAAGCTGACAACATCGAATTTTGGGGAACATGTCAATTAAAATTACTTTCAGAAAACAGAGTGAAATTCCAAATTATTTTGAGGAACAGGGGAACTGTACAGTACAGCAAATGAGCCCCGACCACGACACCCCAATAGGGAAAGGATGGCTAAAATGGACCCAATTATCCTCAACCCCAATGATCCCCATTCTTGTTTGTAAAACTTTATAAGCCTCACTCACCCCGAGTGACTCCTCAGAGGGTGTTGAATGAGGACGTTAAGTATGGTGAAAGAAATGTCGAAAAAGGAAAGTGCAGTTCACCAAAGGCGAAGGGGTAACGTTGCACAAGATCTCGAAACGTACATATTAAGATGATTTACTTTGATAACAGCTTTTTTTCGGTTTATGGGTGACATGCTGGGAAACAGATTACTGAACTTTATTTTACTTCCTTGGTAAAGAGTGCAGAACACCCCAGCTAGACTTGTTACCTTTTTACCAATTTTAGCCATGTTACCCCTGTACTCTATGAACTTCACTGGCTACCAGTGAGATTTTATTTTTCTGTAAGATATTTCTTTAAGATACTTCGCTTTTTAAATCTTTGCTTAGTTCAGTCACCCCAGTATATCAGTAATTTAATTTCAGCAAGGAATCAATCTGCCTATCAGCTGCGATAAAATGATGGATTACTACTAGATTTCCCTCGTGGGAAGATGTTGACATCTTTCGGAGGCAGATATTTTTCTGTTACTGCTCCCACATTGTGGAATGCCTCACCCATCTCGTTAATGAAATAAAAAACAGTTCAACAGTTTAAATCCTTACTGAAAACATATCCTTTTAAACTAGCTTTTAATTCCTAGTATTTTAGTATTCCTAGTATGTTCGTAAGATTTTTAGAACTCATGATGTAATGCGCCTTTGATAATCGCATGTTAAAAGGCGCAATATAAGTAATTTATTTAACTATTCATTATCATTATTATTATTATTATTATTATTACTATAACTATTATTATTATTATGTACTAATGTTTTTAACGAGCAACTATCACTTCATTTAAAAAAGTAACAAACTCCACACAAAATAAATGTCTGCAAAGGTGTCTATTCTTGTGCTCACTTTGTCCTTGTTGTTTGTACAACTGGAAATTCAGACCGTCGTCGCTGTATTTCAGCGTGTAATTTATTACCCACTGGCTCTGGCAATTACTTCCTTGGGTTGCCACCCATGTGACAGTGAAAGGGTTGGTACCTAGATCAATCTGTAACCACTGCTTAGCGTCATTAGCGTAGGCTGACCACGATCCTTTCAAATTCAGTCTACCCTGACTGGGTTCGTGGTTGGCATCAAGCTGGGACGAAGCGCTAATCTGCCCGTCAGAGATCGCTCCTTTCTCCATACCAAGAGCCTCTTGACATTCTAAATAACACAACAAATTAAAAGGCAATGCCACAAAGATTGAGTGCTACTTGGAAATCCAATGAATGTGTCTCTGTCAATGAAAATTCCACAAAAACTTGCCTTGCTCCTTTTAAGAGTTATGAAACGATACATAAAACTGTTGAAAACGATAATTCACTACGGACGAATGGGAAAGAAGGGGACTAAGACCCAATTTAAACGTCGAACCTTTCATGTAGCGAACTTAATAGCTATTTGGGTCGACCCAATTGATAAAAGTCCAATGGTTGAATCATACGTCAAACTAAAAATTAGTCGGACTCAATTCATTTTCAACATGTTAGCATAGTCTACAACGGTTACCAGTGAAAATAAATGATAGTAATTTATGCATTAGGTGCGGCACATGAAAATCAGTCGACGTCGTTCGTAAGTCGGAATTGCCATGTGCGCACGGGTAGAGCCAAATTAGATATGTCAGACTTAATTGATTCAAACGTCAATCTTTCCTTGTACTTAATTGAAGGAGTTTGGTAATGAAAAGTTCGACGTTTGAACTGGACCTGACAGAAATTAAAAATAGTAAGGCAACGTTTCCACTGTTCGCAATGTTTTAGGATAAAGCGTTTTACCCACGTGGCCAGCAGCTATGCAAATTGGAAAAAACAGCGTTTTTACATAAGAAAAAAGTTCAACTCCCACAGGAAGGGTTTGGCACACCAACATGGCGGTCATTGTAAAGATCAGACCAGAAGTTTGGACAGAAGAATGGATTTATTCTATCGTGTCTAAACCTTTAAGTACAAAACTGTAACCTGATATAAACGGTGTGATTGATTGGTTAATTAAGTAAACTACCTTTGACAACTACATAATTACATAACAATCATGACATCCCCCTTTTCCTATAACAGTTGAATACATGTTGTATATATATGGTATACGACTATGACGTTTATAATATTGTATAACTATGTGTTCATACAAAGTCCTTAAATCGGATCGGTCTGATCACTTGTCGACCGGATCGTGTGTATATTGGAGCGGGTGTTGGCTGTGACTAACCGTTTTTGAGTGCGGGTCAGTGGAGTGTTGATCTTGTCTACGGATGTGTTTGTTGAAGGCTGAGCGATGCCAATGTCTGGAGATGGAGTAAACTCCTCTTTGGTGCTTAGTAGGTCACGCCTGTTCCTGTAAAGTCTGTGTCCGCTTTCATTTTCGACGGTGTAGGACCGAGGTGGATATTCAAGTGGTTCAATGACTTTGCCTTTGGTAGCCCATGAGGTTCCGTTCTGGATTCTGACAGTATCGTGTGCGCTTAGGCTTGGTAGGGACTTTGCACCTTGATTGTAGTATGCTGATGAATAGTTAGGGGCTTTGACGCGGTATGGCTTTGCGGATGGTAGTAAGGTTCTTGGGTTCCGTTGCATGAGCTTGAAAGCTGGTGAAGGACCACCATCCACTGTAGGAGATGTGCGAAAATTGAGGAGCGCCAAATATGGGTCTTCACCATCTTGCAGTGTTTTTTTGATGAGATTTTTGACTGTCTGCACAGTTCGTTCAGCCATACCATTGCTTTGTGGATATGTGGGACTTGACGTGACATGTTTGAAGTCCCACTGCTTTGCGAACGTGGCGAATCCATAGGAGGAAAACTGTGGACCATTGTCAGAAACTACAATCTTTGGTATTCCTTGACGTGCAAAAATTGATTTCATGTGAGTTACAATAGTTGAACTTAAGGTGTCTGCTAACAAGCAAACCTCAAAAAACTTAGAGTGGTAGTCTACTACTAGTAGATAATTCTTATTCTTTAAGTTAAACAGATCAACACCAATTTTTATCCAGGGTTGATGGAGAATTTCGTGAGGGATTAAATGCTCTTTTTGCTGCTTGTTTCTATATTCTAAACAGATGCTACAATTTCCTATCATGTCTGTTATTTCAGTTGACATGCCTGGCCAAAAGAGAACTTCTCTTGCTCGCGCTTTAGATTTTTCAATGCCCAGGTGGCCAGCGTGTATTTTTGTACGCATTTCTTGGCGCATTGTAGTTGGAACGATGATGCGCTCGTTTCGCAGAAGAAGACCATTGGCAGCAGTGATTTCATCGCGATATTTGTAGTATGGATGTACAAGAGAATCAACATCTTTCTTCTCCTGGGGCCATCCGTTTTCTGTATATTCCCGGAGTTTTTCTAAAGCAGGATCGCGTGAGGTTACGCGCTGAAACTCGAAAAGTTTGTCATCACTAATCGGAAGATTCGATATTACGAAATGAACATAACGTGTCATGTCAGAGGTATCAATCTCAGGTGTTGATGTGTTACTGAGATATGCACGACTTAGCGTGTCCGTGACCACCATGTCCTTGCCGGGAATGTAGTTCATTGTGAACTGGTACTTCTGTAAGCGAAGTAGGAATCGTTGAATTCGAGGAGGAGATTTGAGCACTGGTTTTTGAACGATATCTTTCAAAGGCTTGTGGTCGTTTTCAATTAAGAAAGGCTGACCGTAGAGAAAATCATTGAAACGCTCGCAGGTAAAAACTATACTGAGAATCTCCTTTTCAATTTGGGCATAGTTGGTTTCCGACGAGGTCATTGATCGACTTGCAAATGCGACTGGATACCAGTTGTCGCCATGTTTTTGCTCTAGAGTGGCACCGAGACCACTTTTGCTCGCGTCAGATGATACCTTGATTGGCAGTTTGGGGTCGAAGTACTTGAGGACCGGGGCGTTGGTTATTATCAATTTCAATTCTTGGAATGCCTGTTGCTGTGGAGTATCAAAAGACCATACTATGTCTTTTTCCAACAATACTCTAAGCGGAGCAGAAACCTCTGAAAGGTTGGGCACAAATTTTCCGAGGTATGTGACCATGCCGAGAAATCTCTGAAGGTCGGACTTATTCTCCGGGGCGGGCATGTCGAGAATTGCTGATACTTTCCGTGGATCAGCTTTTACGCCTTCGGAGGCCAAGAGTTGACCGAGATACGTTATTTGGTTAGATCCAAAAATACACTTCGATCTATTCAATTTAAGACCGGAAAAGCGAATCCTTGAGAGAACATTCTTGAGCCGTCGATCATGGTTATCTTTTGGGTCGCCCCAGACCACAATGTCGTCTTGTGCGTTTGCACATCCCTCTAATCGCTCTAAGATTTCTGTCACTTCGGCTTGAAAGATTTCCGATGCGCAGTTAACGCCAAACGGAAGACGCTTAAATTTGTAGCGACCGAACGGTGTGTGAAAGGCGAGCAGTTTTGAACTTTCTTCGTCAAGCTTAAATTGCCAGTAACCCGAAGACGCATCTAATTTTGAGAAGTACTTCGCGCCGGCCATTTGAGAAAGAATATCTTCGGCGGTGGGTAGCTGGTAGTGTTGCCTCTTTATCGCTTGATTGAGATCTCGAGGGTCAAGGCACACACGCAGTTTTCCATTAGGTTTCTCAACGATCACGAGATTAGAAACCCAATCAGCGGGCCCGTCAACCTTATCTATAATGCCGAGGCGCATCATGTGGTCAAGCTCATCTTTCAATTTATCACGCAAGGCAAAGGGAACTTTCCTAGGCGCTTGTATAACAGGGGAGAAATTCCCATCTATGGTTAGGTGATGAACTTTAGATAAACTACCTATTTCACCAAAGCAATCGCTATACTCATTAATTAAACTAGAGTACTCACGATCTACAGTCATTACACGGTTAATGGGGTTGAGTTTCTTGCAAGTGTTCAGTCCTAGGAGTGGGACAGAATCCATTTCTGCCACAATGAAGAGAACTTTGAATTATTGATAGCCGTTCTTCAGAGTGACGATGCACTTGCCGACGACTGGTATGTCGGTGGCATTGTAGGCGGTGAGCTTCACTTTTGCAGGATGTAGCTTAGGTTAGTGGATGAGGTTAGTGTATTCCTTTTTTGGATGGATATTAACTTGACTGCCTGTGTCAAGTTTGTAGTTAATGTTGGTTCCATTTGATTCCAAAATGACAGACCATTCCAGTACCTCATCCTCTGCATTGTTTGAGTGTAGAGTCGTTTCGTTGACATCTTTCTCTTCCCCTAGGCTTTCCACAGTTATCGTACCGACAAAATTCTCCCATTCATCCTCTCTGAGGTCGGGGTGGCGAGTGATTTCACGAATCGGCCTGTTGCGTGCTTGTTGGGGGTTGGATCGGCGTTGTTTTTTGGGGCAGCATTGTGCGAAGTGATTTGGAGCGCCACAATCGTTGCATAGCTTTCCGTATGCTGGGCAATTTCCACGATTATGTCCACGACCGCAAAATTTGCAGTTAGGAAAGTACTCTGGTGTTGCGCCTTTGTTTGTCTTGGGTATCGCGCCTTGGCCGACCATATCGACTGGAGTAGGTTTCGAGGCATGTTTGAGTTCTTCAGCATGTTTTCTCGATTCCTCAGCAGCGCGACCAAGTAAAATGGCCTTCTCCGACTTGAGATCTGTTTCTCGTAGGTAATGCTCACGAAGTTTGTTGTCAGTCGTCCCACACACAATCCTATCAGTGATCAGGGAGTCTTTCAGGCTGGCAAAAGCGCATTCCTCAGCACGTTTCTTCAGTTCAGTAACAAAATCATCAAAAGGCTGTCCATCTTGTTGGTTGTAGGAGAAGAATTGATAACGTAGAAAGGTTGTGTTCTTTCGAGGATTGCAGTACGCTGTGAATTAACTTAGGATCGGGCTGACTTTCATCTTGTCTTCCTCGATCTGGAAGGTGAGGGTGTTGTAAATTTCACTAGCCCTTTTTCCAATACAAGTGAGTAGGCTAGATGATTTAACTTTTTCGGATTTTCCATCACTCTCAGTGGCTACTAGGTATAACTCAAACTGTTGTTTCCATCTTCTCCAGTTTTCTCGTACGTTTCCTTCAAAAGAGAGTGGCTCTGGAGGGTCTAATTTATCCATTTTAGAGAGATCCCAGTTCTGACACCATGTAAAGATCAGACCAGAGGTTTGGACAGAAGAATGGATTTATTCTATCGTGTCTAAACCTTAAAGTACAAAACTGTAACCTGATATAAACGGTGTGATTGATTGGTTAATTAAGTAAACTACCTTTGACAACTACATAATTACATAACAAACATGACAGTCATGACGTCATGTGAAAACAATCCAATTGTCCAACAATCCAATTTCTAATGGTAGTTTTTGAGGCTGCCCCTAAAACTCTTTAAAATGTGTGGAAGAAATGGTGGATGCCTTCTTTCCCTGGCAATTTTAGCACCTGCTGAGAAGGCCAAAATCCTATTTCTAAAATTTGATAATGAGTTAACATGTTCCACGTCGATCCTATCGCCCGACTGCACCGAGCATTGGTACACAGCTATTTCGAGAAAGGTTGTCGGACAAAATGTGCACAAGACAATCCCGAAAGGTAATATGGGATATGATCAATACTCTGTTCCTGACTTTGTAGCTGTCCAACCTACTTTTGTTGCTTTCCTTTAGCACTCGCAAACATATGTCCATAGCCTCGCGTGCCATTCTATCCTGACTTTCTTTGAAGAACAGTTACCTCAAAATCACCCACAATACCTTTCGGGATTGTCGAGTGTACTTTTTCCGACAACCTTCCTCGAAATAGCTGTATACTTGGATGCAGATCGGAAGCGTTTTGTTTCTGGTGATGAAAAATAAATTTATATACTTGTTTATTAATAAAGTACTGGGTAACATTACCCCTAGCTCGTTCTTCTATGGACCAATATTAACCAGTGACTTCGCGCTTTAATTCTTCTATAACATCCTCACCATTATTCTTTTAACGCTGCTTGGAACATCAAGAGAAAAACAAGGGTATAAAGAAGTAAGAAACAAAAATTAGAGTTATACGAACCATTACAGCTGACTTCGTTCACTTCTTCGCTCCAGTATCCTCTTATTCCGCACCGAGCAGATGAAGGGCCACTAATTTGTTTTCCAGTAGGGCAGGAAAATGAGCAAATTCAGCAGTATCCTTGATTGTTTAAAACACAACTGTCGGGCAAAATTTGTACATTATTTAAGGAGGAGAGTTTTCGACACGTAACTCCTTTAAAAGAAGAGATATAAAGCAATTTTAAAAAAGTAAAGAAGACAAACAATGACGATACTGATTAATAGATTACTTAATAGACCTCTAAATGTGTCAAAAAGTTCATAACCGCGTTTTGCAAATTGCCTTTGTCTACTGTATTTAATAATAACTGTTATCTCGGAATTGATCCTCAATTTAGGCTCTTTATTAATCAAAATTTATGTTTTTTGTTGTTGCTGTTTTTTTTCTTTTCTCTTCTCATTTGTTGTCTTTTTAATTCAATTTCACTAAAATACTCAAGACAATGGAATGAAACTTCTTCCAGCCAAAAAAGAAAAAAAATCACACTTTTCTGTTCGCTGTCTGCTCGACCATGCAGTCACCGGCCTTCTGCTCGTGGACGTAAGGACATTTTAGCAACATACTTTTTCGCAGAGGAATTATTTGTGTCCTTGATTTCAGTTAAATTCGCGTTTCGCCTTAGTTTGCTGCAACCTAGTTTCCATTTCGGAGCGTAGGAGAGGACCCTGGGAACGAGGTTGTGTTACTGCAGAATCGAACCTAAAACCGTCGTGCAATCGTGTTACAAATCTGGTATTTTAATATTATCCAGCCCTCCAGAAAACCGCTATTGGGCAATGACCACAGACGAATAACAGCAAAAGGGGTGGGGGAGGCGGGAGAGAAAAGGAACAGAGGCAAAAGAAATAGTTGGAAATTACTGAACAATGCTTAATATTTCGCAATCGACAATTAAAATAGCTAAAGGGAAGAAGCTAAGAAAAAAAGGGGAGGAAGCCGGATATGCAAGGTACTGGAGAAGGGAGGTTTGGACCCCCTGTCCCCTTCCTCGCACTTAATACTTCCAAAACGTAAAATTTAGAGGTGGACCTCTGGCCTGAAAGAACTTCTTCAAATAAACCAGGCTCCTAAATGAACCCAGTCTAATGTTTTTAACTCGTACGAGTTTCCCATGTGGTAGAGCATCTGGAAAAGTCACCAGGAGGTCGACTCCAGTTGGGAGGACTCATTTTTTTCCGGCTCAACTAAGCAGTAACTTTTTGGGCCAAAACACAATATCAATGGTTCTAAACAAATGTAGTGTGAGCAGCGTTATTAATAACTTTTTAAAAAAAAATATGTCAGGCGATAAATTCAAGGGCAAATAGACCGCGAGAATAAATTTTCATGTAGGGATCCTAATTACACATTAGAGTGAAGATAACTCACTTTTAAAGTTATGAATGTATGAACATATGTGAACTGCAGGGTGAAAGAATTATATGAAAGTAGATCATCGCAGTTATGTAGATCATCGCAGTTATAGACGCAACTTTTGCAGATGCGAAAAGAAAGCCTGAAAAAAAATCAGACTTGTACGGGATTCGAACCGATGATTATTACAAATTGCCACAGTTGACACCCTCCTTCCTTTTTATAGAGGTATGACAATTAAAGCGCGGTGATGTTGTATTCCACTCTGTATCTCAACCTTACATGGTGATAATATCACCTACCACAGGAACCAGAATATCCCAAGCCAGACTACATATGGGCGACCTGAAGCCCTATGTCTTGTCTTAAGACCCCGTGGGGGATACTCCCAATGATGGCCTATACGGGGAGGCTCCACCCGTAAGGGGTACCTTTTTCAGGCTTCAGCTGTACAAAAGGGTAGGGATTTCACTATTTGAAGTATATGAAAGGGTAGGGAAATCTGTCATTTGAGGCTGTAAAAGGGCCCAAAGGGGCTAACAGATGAATTTTATGGCTTTGACAAGTCGAGTAAACGTACTATTTTTGTGATTGATTCCCATTTAATAGACGGTGCATTTACAGCAGTTAAAAGGGATGAAAAGTTCTAAACAGGGTATGTGAAAGAGGTCCCATTTGTCAATAGAAGGTATACGAAAGGGGTACCTTTTTCGTGAAAAATCGGGGACGGAGCCTCAAACCATCAATTGTATATATGTTCATGAAGGATGTTGTACTTACCATTGATTTCACAAATGTAAGGAATATGGTAACGACATGGCTTATCATTCCATTTCCATTTCCCTGAGTTCATTTTAATTTCCACACAATCCTCGTTACCAGCATTGTTTGGTTCTCCAGTATGCCAGAAAGTGAAATGAGCGGTTGACCCATCGACCCATAGCCATCGTCGCTCGTTTTTGGGATCCCTGTATAAACCAATCCACAAAACGTTGCCAGCACCTGCACCGTTCAACAACTGAAGAAATTCTCGTGATTTAGCTTTCGAATTCGGTAAGGCGAGGCTTGAGTTCAGTGCTTCACACGCGGATTTTGCCGAGTGCCAGTCCAGGGGATTGGAATGGACTTTAAAACATCCGCCATGAAAACTTGAAAGCCAACCTCTTGGACAAAGTACTGAAAAGAACCAAGAGCCGTCGTTATTTGAATGCCGGTACGGTGGCATTGTAATGAAAATATAATAGTTGAGGTAAATGGGAAGAAATTAGCTATAACAATGGATTCAAGAACTGTCATGGATCTGTCATTATATTAGCATGCAGAGGAGGATACCTATTGCCGAGCTAAGATTTTGAGTTGGTTTTTCGAATTAGATTTTCGAGTTAAGATTCGAGTTGGATTTTCGAGTTAGGATTCGATATGGATTTCCAGTTGGATTTGCGAAAAAAAAAAATCACTACGCATTAAGTTCGATCACAGTACGTAGGACTTTTCAGTGTCATGTTATATTCATATGACAGACGAACTACTGAACCAAATGAAACTAAAAGTAAATGTATGATTTCATGGTCAAACCCTTGTGTTTTAACTGAATTACAGATATACACTCTTTTTTTCTATAAAAATATATTTTATAAGAATAGCGAGCCTGAAATTTGCAAAATTTTAAGAATATTTTAAGAATAAACCAGAGGCCGAGATTTCTAAGAGGATGATTATTTTGAGTGATGAAAATCTGAAAAATGCGTTTTTAACTTAACCGTATTAAGTTCTAGACCTTGTCACGGTTTTCGACGTCATCTTGAAGAGTAGGCAAACGTATGAGAAATTACAGTGTTTGTATGTGTGAGAATCTAATGTCCAATAGTTTCCGTAAAAGGGCTTTTCTGAACAAAAAAATATCAATTTTAAACTAAAGCTACAAAGCAAAGGATTGTACTTAAACATTTTAGGGGCTACCTGTACTTAAATTTCTCCAGAGGCTTCATTTAGATTTCCCAAATATTTGTCTGTAATTTTTTCCGGAATTTCTTACAGACAAATGAATAGAAAATTTAAAAAAGTGGTTCTAGGTCTTCTAGCGCATGTAACGTCCTCAATTGTTTTCAGTAGAATCCTTAGGAGTGAAGTTTTAGTTTACTATTCTTTTTTTTTCTTTTTCAGAACAGCCGTTCTACGGAAATTATTCGACATTAGATCCTAATACAAATACTGTAATTTCTCACGCGTTTGCCTACTCGTCAAGATGGCGTCGGAAACCGGCCTGCCTGGGCCCGGTTGCATAAAACCTACACTTAAGCGCCCACTTAAGTAGGTCACTTTCGAATCCGTTATGGGTACACTTACGTGTGTTGCATGGAACGCAGTTAGCGATCTCGTAAGTATCTGTTTTACGTGGTAACTTACGGGCTCACTTAAAGGCACACGTAACTTTGATATAGTACTTTATTAATGACTCACTCTTTCTTTTTTTAAGCAAACCATCGGTGAGTGTAAAGATAGTTTCGAACCGTTTCGAGTCCTTTCGAACACTTTTAAGCCTCTCAAAAAAAAAAAAAATGAAATTTGCATGCAGACGTTATTTTTGTTCCATATCTACTGAAAATGATAGTTCTTCTTATTTTTTCACAACGTCGGCTTTAAGGTGTACATCAGAGGTTGCCAAAGCGCATTAGAACGAATTACGTGAAGAAAAATAAATTTTTTTCATTTCTCAATAAAAGATCTCGTTAACTTTAGTAAAAACAGTAACGATACGGGACCTACATAGGTCCCGTAAATTTACGTGCTATTTTTCCCGTAAAAAACGTTTTATGCAACACCCGCAATTTCTGTTGCATAAACGACACTTAAGTGAACTCTTACTAAAATCGTAAGTGCAAACACTTAAGTGAATATCCTAAGTGGACCACTTAAGTGATTTCATGCAACTGACTTAAGTTACAAGTGCACGTACGTATACCCGTAGTTGTTACGGACGTCTTATGCAACCGGGCCCAGGTACCTATACGTCTCTCTCTCGATGAAAATGTGTGCGCAAAAGAAGGCGGGAAGGAGACAACGGGCGAGACGTCTGGCAGATCTTGTTTTCATGATGGCGGCAAGAGTAATGGAGGACGAATATGCAATTTTTAAAATAAGTTCAGCCCTGTTCATTTTGCGAATTTAGAGCAAATCGTTGCCTATCCACATCGTGTGTATGAAGGGAAAGCTGTTTTCCAATTTTTTACCCCACACAAAAGGACCCAAGTATCATAACAGACTCAGAATGTTTACTACCGAAAAGTTATCGAAGAACTACTAGTTAGTAATCGTTTCTGTTAAGATCCTCAGTGATGAAGCGATCTTTTCAGTCGAAATGAAAAATGACAAGCCGACAATTGTTGCAACAGCCAAATGAAGCGATATTTTGTAAAGCTTTAAAATACTATTTGCTGCATACTATATCTTGAGTTCTCGAAATTAAAGGCAACAAACTAGTCCAGTCTCAAGACCTCTAAGTTATGTTATTAAATAGATAATAAAATAACTTTTAAATGTTTGTTTCGGGATATCATGTTGTGTATCATTTGCTGGGCAATGTAAGCTTATGTACAGTAAAAAAATCGTTAAAACTAGCTTTAGATTTTTTCAATTGTATTTTTTTATTGTTCGATTACCTCACCGGATACCAGACTTGTCACTGAATGCACAGCCCGGTGTAAATAAATTCTACTTACTTTTGATTTATATACCTTATTTTATGATGAAGCTGTGTCGAATGTGCAGCAAATACTTATTGTGTGTATTGTGTCTTTTTTTTTTTTTTTTTTGTGATATTAATTGGGCCATGCCCTCTTATAACACATCATCATCATCTTAGTAAATAAATTATTGGTAACTTTGCTTTTAAGTTGGTAGACAATTTTGTTACCCGGATGGAGGGGGCTGATGTAGTTGATGAGATACCATCGTAACTACCACTAAACCAGACAGGAGATGTTGCCCTAGACACTTTTTTTTTCAAAAAAAAATTGAGTTTGCATATTTCAAATTTCATTTTACAGAATAATGATTGCATTGTCCTAATGCTAACGGGTGGTGGAAAGACTGTGTATTATGAAGTTCTTGGGATCGACCCAGATTCACCATTGTTGTTACACCTGTGATTGCTTATACATGGTTCCTTTCTTTGCAAACCTGTGGTAGCATAAAATTCCCTTCAGAACTCTTCTGAAGGGGTAGTTCTTGACCTACTTTGGAGTTGCAGAGGAATACAAGGTCATATAATAATTATCAATGAGCACATAATTGCCAGATGCATGGACGTTAAAATAGGTATAGATGGTTCTGCATAACCACTGACCCCCATTCCCCCCCTAGAAATTTTAACTACAAAATTATAACCAAGATACTAGTATCAAATGAAAGGAACAATAAAAACGGGCCCCTGGACAAACTGGAAGAATATGCAGTAGTATTGAAAACGCTAAAGTTTTAGTAAAAAAAAGGCTAATATCAGGTCTATTAACAGTGCAAACAATGAAAAATGCCAGCTGTTTTAAGTATGTACCCCAGCCATTGAAAACCCTCACCCCTTCTCCTTGCTTCCACCTCATCCAGAGTAATAAAAACTATTGCTCCTATTCCTTAAATTAGTGTCACTGGACATTGAATAGAAGTATGTTTTATGAACTTCTGCTGTGATTAGTATGTTGAGGGCTTGTGAAGCTCGCTAGGCTTTTTAACGAGAGGACCAAGACTCTGTTCTTTCTCTTTAAGATAGCAGTTTAAATTTCAACAGCTACTGACAACAACTCTACTGGTTCTACTAGCTTACACAGCGAATTAAATGACCAAATTGTAGACTTATTTTGAGTCAGCTGACCGGAAGAGTTTCTTTTGAATACCTTATCGCCTATATCGCAACAGGTTTGCTATAGTTAGAGAAGCCTACACAGCCGCAACCGACAAGTACCAAAGAACCAGTTAAATGCTAACAGTGAAACTGCACAGAAGGACAAAACATACAAAACAGGAACTCGATTGTGGGTAAAACTCAAGGTCAGCTGTACTCCCAAAACAAGCCTACTTCAAAGAACCAAAACTAAGCTTAGCAAACACTTCAAATGGATAATACTAGACAAAAGCTCAGGAACTAACCATGTGGGGAAATACATTGAATCTCTAAGTCTCTAAGTCTACAAGAGTCTATAAACTGTTTATCACGAAGCTAGCAAAATCTTAAAAATAGCAAAAGTGAAAAACAAACCTAAAGGCGACTACCTCATAACATTCCTCCCCGCCTAAACTGAGCATCGCACTCGATGTGGACAGGAGAAAAACGGATACATTACTTTAGGATTTTACGTCAATTAAGTACAATTAAATTAAATTAAAACTAAATTCAATTCAATTCAATTAAATATTAAACTTAAGAGGCGTCAAATGTTCTACAACGCAGAAACTATCCTTTTCCGTGATCTAAGGTGCTAACAATAAAATATCAATAGTGAAATTCTGACCATCATGTTCAACATCCACCATAGGGCCTGCAAGGACTGATAAACCTTCCTCTAATGCTGTTATAGTCAATCTCAAAGAAGGGTCAATGGAAAGTTTAGCACACAAGTGCGAAGAAATAAACTTAGGTAAATCTGAATATCCGGCCAACGGTTTCTCGTTCAGATGGGAAATCTGCCTTAAAGTATCTTGGATTTCAAAAAGTCTAAGAAAGGCGACAAAGGAACAGTTAATTTCGGCAGTATATTTAGAAAGCTTTAGAAAGAAATTCCATCGTCAATCCCTCGTGGCATCTGACCGAATTGGCAAATTTTTTGAGTTGTCTCTGCCAACCAGTAAAGTTGTTTTGAACTATTTTTAAATCCTGAGACAAAATATCCAATTTACTGTTCATTTGATCTGTAATCTTCAACAAATACACAACTTTTCCGGTGATAACACGCATCATACTTTGAGAAATAGACATAGCGTTGCTCAGAGTTCTTAAAGTGGCCTTAAGCTTCTTAAAGTGATTCTCCTCGCATTTATGGCCTGTTCCGGTCCAAATCGCGCGAAAAATACCTAGACCCCCTGCATGGCACATCCAATTTGAACGTCACGTTTGGCTTCTCCCTAGCAACCGCTGTCTTTCGTCAACCGACATGCCGCGGCAGAATCGTAACGCCCAGGTTTTACACTAGGAATCGGAACTTTTATAGGCTCTTGGACACGACATTCTCGTGGCTTTTCTTACCATAAACTGATAATACCTCGGTAAATAAGTGCCACACTCGATCAAAGTGGAAAAGCCTGGCAAAGAAAGAAGGCTACGAACAACTTTTTAAAAGCTGCGAACTGTCAGCAATAATTGATCAAAGAACTTTTCCAGAGGTACATAACAAGATTTACTACTCATGGTGAAACTACCGCTAAGCTAAGTAAAATTAAAGACTGTGTGAACATTCAAAAGCTTTGTTCGGCATAAAAAGTAAGCGGCTTAGGAGAATGACTAATCATCAATGGAGCAGGATTAAATGCTACTCTCTGCGTAAGAGAATAAAAATTTTGAACACGTATCACGCAACATTGAACAATAACAAAAAAAAATATTAGACAACACAACGGTTGGGATCTGGGCCTGAAATCCATTTACTGAAAACTCTTTGCATACAATCTTGATCCCTAAAGAAGAACAAAACAAAAATGAATCGACTGTGAGAGGACTCACTACTTCCTTGATTTATTGAAATTAACGATTAGGCGTTTATCCAAAATGTTTTGCTCCCGTTCCCAAGTCGACTGGTTTCTTGGAAAATTATGCCACTTAACTACATACTCCGTTTTACCCTAAGTTTTTCCTACGAGACTTAAGAATCCGATCAGCTTGAAAAACACTTTCGTAATCTATCACAGAATGATCAGGATTTGATTGCGACTGCACCGGTCGGTTCTGACGATCTGAATGGGTGCTCGAATTTGCAGAGTCTGAAGCTGGCGGACTAGAGTCAATATTTTTATCGACAGGAAGCTCTGACTCAAAACAGTCATCTGGAATATCTGGCTCATCAAGATAAGGCTCACTTAGGCCATCAAACAGTGGAGGTTCAATTGGTCGTAAGCTCGGATCGATAAATGGCTTCATTCGATTAGCATGGACGGCAAAAGTAACTTTCGAAAATGAACTGGAGACGACTGTTCTACTATTCTGTATGGTCCCAACCAATTGTGTAAAAGTTTCCTAGACAAACCCTTTTTAGTCCGAGGAGTGTAAACCCATACACGCTGACCAACCACAAAAGTAGGTTCCTTAGCACCCTGATCATAGTGATCTTTCATTCTCTGCTAATCACGCTGCAAATTTTCTCTTGCCAAATTTTGCGCTAACTCAAGCTTTTCAACAATATGCTTACGATGTTCAAAAACTGAAGTAGTGATGTAATCAGCGACTGGTGGTAAATACTTGACATCCACGAGTAAACGAGGTTCACGGCCATACAGAACGTAAAAAGGGGAATCGCCGATGGCTTCTAAAACTGACGTTCTATGAACAAAAAAAACTAGTGGTATAAAATCGTCCCAGTCTTTTTTATTCTTTGAGACATACATCGAAAGTGACTGACATAAGGTAGAGTTAAATCTTTCGACTAGGCCATCAGTCTGCTGGTAATAACTACAAGTATTTACTTTGTGAATTTGAAAGATCTTACAAACATCTGCTACCACTTTAGACAGGAAATTGTTCCCTCTATCAGACAGCAAAACTCCAGGTGCACCATGTCTGCCTATGACTTCATCCACCAAAAGACGAGAAACTAGAGTTGCTTCAACGCTTGGAACGGGAAATGCCTCACACCATCGAGTAAGGTAATCACTGAAAACGACAACGTACCTGTTGCCTCTATTAGAAGGTGGGAAAGGCCCCAGCACATCAACAGTAACCCTGTCAAAGGCATTTTCTACTGGAATTGGAAGTAAAGGTGCTTTCTTTGAATTCCTAGGCGATTTCCTCATGGGACATTCAGTACAAGACTTACACCAATGTTCAATATCTTTGTACATTCCTTTCCACCAATACCTCTGCTTAACCTTATTGAACGTCTTATGGTCCCCAAAATGCGCACCAGAAACATGGTAATGCATGTTAGACAAAATTTCAAACCTTAACGTTGGCAGAACAACGAGCTGAGGAAACGAATCCCAAGAACTGCGCTTTCGATTGTCGCCTAAATGATAAAGTAATCCATCACGCCCAATATAAAAACTCTCACTCGCGAGCAAAATTTTGCGCGCAGCACGATCGTCCGATGGTAAAACATCACTTTCTAGGTAACCAATTATCTCACTCAGGTCAAGATCACGCCTCTGCAACTCGCGAGATTTCGCCACTTGTGGCTTCTCCTTTTGGAGTGAATTACAATTACATGACACATAAGGACGCCTAGATAAACCATCTGCATTGCCATGAACCTTACAAGGGCGATGAACAATCTCAAAATCATACTGCTGCAAAAGAAAACCTATCTTGCTAAACAACCTGAAGCGTCTTAACATTCATTAACCAACGCAAGGAACTGTGATCAGTAACAACTGTAAATTTGCGATTCTGAAGATAAGGTTGAAACTTCTTAATTTCCTCGACCAACTCAAGTGCTTCCCTCTCAGTTTTACCATAATTACGCTCTGCTTGATTCAAACCGCACCCATTGTAAGCAATTACAACTTCTTTTTCATTCTGAATTTGAGCTAAGGTAAAACCGATCCCCGTGGAACTAGCATCAACAAACAACAGAAAAGGCTCCTTAAAGTTGATATAGGCTAAAATAGGAGCGGAAACTAACGCACGCTTCAGCTTGTCGAAAGCGACAGCACATTCCTCAGTCCATTTAAAAGAAACACCCTTCCTAGTCAACGCTTTTAGGGGAGTGGCTATGTGAGAAAAACCCTTTACAAAACGCCTCTAATAATTAGCGAGACCTAAGAAATTTCTAAGTTCCTTTAAATTAGTTGGAGTAGGGAATTCCTGCACAACACGAACCTTGTATGGGTTGCGACTTACATCTTCATGGGTTACAACATGACCGAGATATTCTACCTTTTGTTTAACAAAGCTACATTTCTGCGGATTCAACTTAACATTAGCTTGACGAAGCCTCCTAAAGACTTCTTCTAAATGGACCAAGTGCTTTTCAACCGACCTTGAAAATATAATTATATCATCTATACATATAAGTGCAAATCGATACTCCAGTCCTCTCAAGATATGGCCCATAAGCCTTTGGAAACTTGCTCCAGAATTCGTAAGACCGAAAGGCATTACTAAAAATTCGTAAAGACCATTGTGACTAACGAAAGCAGACTTTTCTCGAGCAGAGGGATGAAGTTCTATTTGCCAATAACCTGTTTTCATGTCAAGCGTACTATAAACGCTTGTTCCACTTAAAGAATCTAGAGTGTCAGCAATCAGAGGCAAGGGAAAACTCTTTCTTCGTAACCATGTTCAACTTACGATAATTAACAGAAAATCTCATAGAACCAAACTTTTTCTTAACTAAAACCACTGGAGAAGACCAAGCACTAACTGACTCTTGAACAATTCCACGTTCGAGCATATTGATCACTTCTCTATCAATCTCTTGTTTACCTTCAGGCAAAGTGCTATAATTATAAGGCATTTGTTTAATCGGGGTGGCATCGCCCGTATCGATCACATGTTGAACTAACGACGTTCTACCTAACTCAGAATCAGACAGAGCAAACACATCACGGTATTTCACAAACAAATCTCGAAACTTAACTTTGTCATCAGTTGACAAAATACTATCAGACAAATCAGGCAATTGAGAATAATCGTACTTTCCCAGCTGCTCATGATTTTACGGCTCCTCAATTTGCTCGGTCGCATTTTGCTCAAAGGTTGCTACATTTTGATCTACCTCCTCAAATTCAACTAAACGAGTTCTACGGTAAATTTTAACTGGCTGGAAGAAAGGATTAACCAACATTCTGGGGATCATACCTTCATCTGCAACACTGACAAGCTCGGAAGCTCCGAAAACAGAATAGCGATGGCATAAATCGGTCTTTGGAATAATCATACCATTAATACCAACTGCGCTTGGTAAAGAATTCAGTTCCCCTGAAACCAAAATTTCTGACTGAGGTGGGATAACAAAAGTACGAGAGGCGTGGACCGAAGAAATAAAAGCTTTATCCGCCGAATCACTATCATTATTTAAGTGTATACCCTTAAAAGGAAGGGGATCTGGTTCAGAAAGAAAATTCACCGATCCATTTTCAAAAACAACCTTAAAACAAAATTCTTTAAGGAAATCTCTACTAAGGATAACATCATAAGACAAATTTTCAATCACGCGGGCTTCAAAAGGAAACTCATGAGAATCAATAATAAATTTCATTGGTGACTTTTCCAGAAAAGTTAAACAGGAACTATTGACAGTAGTCACACTCTCCGAATCAGGTCCATCTAGCCTAGGGTAAGCGTGACACAGATACTTCCGCCACACTTTAGCACTTACTGCTTTGACAACCGCTCCTGAATTTATTAAACAATAGAAATTATGACCCTCTATACTAACAGGCAGAGTAGAGCTTCCAGCCACAAAAGGAAGAGAAATACTACTATATGGTTCTTCTACTCCATTATTAACGCAAGCTGAAATAGGCTTTTTACAAGAATTCGCATATAAAGCGGCGTTACATTCTATCTCTGCTGTCGCTTCGTTGCGAAAATCGTTTAAAACACTCGGAACGGACGAACTCACTGACCCCTGTACACTATTTTCTATACTATCACTTTTAGACGTATTGTTATTAGATAAAGGCACTCTGCTATCAGTTATCTCATTAAGTTTAACATCACTGGGTATGACCTCCGAAACAACAACATCTTGAAAATCCATTGTGTTATTAACATTAACATCAACCTCCCCAAAAACTAAACTGTTTTCTTTAACAACAACACTTTCAAAATTCTGGGGTTTTTCTTCTCTAAAGGCCTCAGACGAATATAAAGGAAATTTATCCTGAACAGACAAAGCAGAACTTTGGGCTTACTGGTGCCGGAATACTTGCTTTGAAACACTGGAGGTCGACTGAATACATTTACCATGCTTTTTATGACTCCTTCAAATAACTCAAGTAAATAATGATAGCAAACACAACTGGTAGAATAACAATAATATTACTCTCAACACAAGTGCCTTGTTTTGATAACCTACTTCCTTGACGTGGGTAATCAGAAGATTGTTTTGGCGAGGTCTGAAAAACACTCTTATTAACAACATTTTGCCCAAAATCAGCTTTTGTATCTACTGAAACTTCGACAGGCCGGGCTTTACTGAAAGCAAATTTATCAGCGTCGCACGATCGTGGCGATAAACTTTGATTCTGCGCTACAACTTTTGAAGCCCCCAGCACGGGTTCATTTTGTAACGAGACAGGGGCGCACTCCAGTTTCCCTGCTGCTTAGGTTGCCAATTAGAAGAATCTTGACCTCTGTTCTGATAAATATTTTGTCTACAGCCTCCACGACGAGAATTTCTAGGATCAGGTTTTGAGCGGCAAAAATAATAAGTATGCCCTTTTCGACCACAATTATAGCAAACGGCATCGCCAAAACGGGACCGGAAACCCCTTGACTGAAAAGACTGGTTAGAGCGCTGATTATAACCACTGGGTCTAGAACTAGCACTTCCCATTAACTCTCGAAACTCGTCTCTAATAATTTGTTTCATTTCAGACTTGCTCATGTAAGGGTCCCGACTCACAGCACTAATTGACTTATCCTTAGGATTAATTGCTTTCGTCAACTCCTCCAAAATCTGTGCCGATACCTCTTTCTGGTTGAAATCTGTGCGTTTACTCGACCCAGCAAACAGCGATTCCTTTAACTTAGCAAAGTTCTCTGCTGATTCCAAATTCTCAGGCTGTTGCAAAATAACGTATTCGCGGATCTCAGGTAGGAGGCCTTGTACAAAATAATGTGTTGTCACTCAGATCTAGGCAAATTAATTCTCGCACAATGGGTTTGGAGAGTATAAGAGTAACCTGCAACTGATTCTTTCTCCAGTTGTCGCCGCTGCCCTTACGCCTGTCTTACGCGCCACTCGCTGGCTCCGGAGGCAAAATGCGTAATTAATTGCTCAGATAATTCTTCAAAAGACATCTCGTCAGTCATAGGCAAAGTCTTAAACCACGCGCTAGCATGACCTTTAAATAGAGAGGTAGCCCCAACGCTAAATTGTTGGCGTCCCAACCATTTAACCTACGAGCCCTCTTATAACTCCTAATAAACTCATGAGCATAATCACACTCATCTCCCTAAAAACTGGAAACGTTACTGACGATTTCACACCGACACAGAAGCCTGCATTCGCTCAATTGCTCGACATGACTGATTAACTTGGTCTTCCATTTCGGCATAGACTGGTGCAAGAGACACCTTCCTGAATAGCTATAAAACAAACTACTGTGCCAAAAATGTGGGAATTAAGGTACAAAACATGCATCATATCAAACGAGGACAATACATATCCTTAAAACCTCAAAAAAAGTGTTATACTCGACGTGTACACGGGTCACCGTACTGATTAATTCAATGAGATATTTGTAAGTTTCTTTCCGCGAAAAATCGGGTCACCATGATCAAAGTCTTCATAACTTGTCTTACATGTATCAAGATTCTATAAACCTTGGCAATTTCAATTAGGTGTGAAAGAACCTTATCCTTTTCTTTCTTATTCCATTATATATACCAGAGAGGTCTTAGAAAACGCCCTGGATAGTACGGTGACCCGTTATGGTGACCCGTCCAATCGTGTAACCACCGGTACGACATATTAGGGGCAAGATACATTCCCTGCGAAATGATGCGCGCAATTTTGACTCATCCGTTGTTCACTGTTAAAACCCAATACGTTCAAAGCTTTTTTAAAACCTTGGAATGTTTTAATTAAAGAAACAAACACTTCCTTCCTCTATTGATTGTCTTCTCTCTTTCTCTCCTTGAAGTCTCTCATTTTCTCCCGAAAAAATGGCTCCGAAACGTGGATATACCTGCCTAGTGATTTCCCGCCAGTAGAGCCAACGAAGAGTCACATACCTAAAATTCCGCTAAAACACAGTCTCTGTCAAAATTGTTGGGACACTTTTGTGTCTCTTTGTCCCCTCAATGTTGCTGTACAAGGTTTGGTGACTGAACCGCGATAAACAACTTTGAGAGGGACACGGGGAGCAAGAGTGTAGCTTACACAGCGAATTAAATAACCAAATTGTAGACTTATTTTGAGTTAGTTGACCGGAAGAGTTTCTATTGAATACCTTATCGCCTATATCACAACAGGTTTGCTATAGTTAGATAAGCCTACACAGCCGCAACCGACAAGTACCAAAGAACCAGTTAAATGCTAACAGTGGAACTACACAGAGGGACAAAACATACAAAACAGAAACTCGATTGTGGGTAAAACTCAAGGTCAGCTGTACTCCCCAAACAAGCCTACTTCAAAGAACCAAAACTAAGCTTAGCAAACACTTCAAATGGATAATACTAGACAAAAGCTCAGGAACGAACCAGGTGGGGAAATACATTAAATCTCTAAGTCTCTAAGTCTACAAAAGTCTATAAACTGTTTATCACGAAGCTAGCAAAATCTTAAAAATAGCAAAACTTAAAAACAAAACTAAAGGCAACTGCCTCATAACAATTGAACTGTGTTGTGGTTAGGTCATTGAACTATGGTCAGCAAAAGAGAAAACCTGCACTCCTTCCAACTTAAACTCGATCTGTCTTGCCCAAAGTAAAAAATATTTTGCCCCTATAATTCTTTGATTTTGGCCAATGGAAATTGGATTGATGTGTTTCTTTTTAACTAATGCTGAGATAATATATAGATTTAGCCAAGGCTAAAAGCGAAGCTCCTACTAACTCGAATTTATAATTTAAATCAAACATAGACTGCGAGCAGTCTCTCTTTTTCTTCAGATTTAGTGAGAGCAATGCACGCACGCGGGAGCGGCGAAGCCCCGAGACGCGCGAAACGAGGGCGTCATCAGTCACGCGCGTGGCCATTTACATGTCTCGCGTTTTGCTCGACGGACTACAGAAAAAAAAGGGAGACTGCTCGTAGTCTAAATCAAACAATAAACTTGTAATTTCCACAAATCAGTGAACTCAGAGCACATTAATGTGACTTTTGAGGGAAAGGCTAAGTGAGGGAAAGGCTAAGTGATTTTAGAGAAAAATAATTTGCAAACAGTCCAAGCTAAGTGTGAACTTAATCTTACATCGAGTTGATAGCCTTATATGTACACCCAAAAAATAGCATAGCCATAATGGCTCTTGATCACAGTAGATTAGGCCTGGAAAACAAATTCTTGGAAAACAAATCAGGCCGAATTTTTTTTGCGTTCGACGAGTTTACTTTACAAAACCTTGCCAACAAGTCTGGGGACGTGTAAACCAACCTTTTATACTTTTTATACATCACATCTGAGGTAAAACAGTACCATAAGGCGCTGTTTTTATCATACAGACCTCGGACAGAATGCAGTATTTCACAATTTTGCATTACAAATTGCACTCATTCAATATTTAGGACGATCGCGTGGGCATTTTGCCAAACCATAAAAAAAAATTCCAAAATCACCTATATGACTAGCCGGCGGGTTCTCAATTTTGACAAGCGCCAAAGTCGACTGTTTAAATTAAGATTAATAGAGATATACGCTTCAACATAATAAAGAATTTATTATGTTTATTTTTTATCTAATGGTTTTATAACGATGTGTAATCTTCAATTTTATTTAAAGCGCTTGATACGCGTGGCATTTTGATTACTCCTGCAAGCGATGTTCATAAGCGACTGAAAACAAACGGCACAGTGATTAAAATTGCAAAGAGACTACTAACAATCAATAATAAAAGGAAAATAATTCGGTGAAACATATACAGAGCAACAATTTTCATTCACGAAGACAAGTATTAAAGTGTCTCTGAAAATCCTTGTTCATTGTTTATGTTTTAAGCCGGCTTCCCGGTGTTCGCTTTTTTCAAAGATGAACTCGAGGCAAGAAAATCGCTTTTACAGCCAGAATTATAACTAAATATTCTTTGGAACGTTTTCTTTCTATTTGCGGTGAGAAAATGTCTGAAGGCTTTTTAAAGTTCTATAAGCTTATAATCAAACCTGATACTCGGTCAGATCATTGTCTCAAATCTTACAAACGTGCATAAACTAAATAGCTCCATAAACTACTCTCGACTTCATTGAATTAGATATATAAAAAAAAACATCAAATAAAATAATTACTCAGGCTTACCATTCGAGATGCACTGAAAACTATCAAGTAAGGCTAAAATCGCTTCAGACTTTTCAACCCTCTTACGCATCGAGTAAGGTGAAAAACGAAAACGATGCCGTCCGAAATCGGATTTCCGACTTTGACAAGCGACGTATTTCTCAACCAAAAATCCGATAAACAAACTAGCCATGAATAACAGAAGACTCTTGAAATCAGCTGAATTTCATTTTGTACAATGTTCAGTGGAAAAAGACAGTTTAAAAACATCACAAGTTGACACAAAACTCTGTCAGCTTCAGCTGTCAAAGTAAACAAGTTTCAAGATGCTGCATAAATTTTCCGCATAAACTCACCTGTCAAATTTTGACCAATCAGAGCATAAAAATTGGACGTAAAGCGTAACCAACGCGTGACCTTCGTGAGAAAAGTCAAAAGCAACTGGCATGTCTTCCCTGGCTGTAAAAACTGGCTGAGTCTTAGCTTCCGAGGTCAGTTTGAAATCAAAATTTTAATTGTGCGGCACATATAAAACACAACATATTTAATATGAATTTCAAAAAATTAAATTTGAGCCTGCAATCATTTGAAAATTAGTAACTTGTCAGCGGATAACTTCCAAAACATACTCAACCTCGATGGGTCAACACCTGAGCCGGCGATACGGTCAGGTGATACTGGTCCGCGGATACCCTGTTTTGACAGCTGTCAGTTGATCACAACATTGATGTGCAATATGTGTGCAATATCAGTCTTCCCGTGCTCCCTAACTAGCTAGAAAGTGTGGGATCGAACATTGGTTACCCTGTGATGCGGACGGACGGGAAGCGGGCGGGCGGTGTACGGTCACGTGATTACCAAATTTTCTGGGATGGGTAGATTTACTTACCCATGGTGCTCCGCTAATAGCAAGAGTACAGTTGCCCCCTCCTCTCAGAAAAAAATTGCTGTACACAAGTTACTGAGATTATTGAATTTCATGTCGTCATTGAACTGACTTCTGTTAAAAAAAGGTTAAGACTGTTCAGTGCCCTTCTTTTACATTTGTGTGTCCCAATAACTATAAGCTACATTGAGACTACAGAGCAGTTTGAATGAGATGTAATAGTGTGGTCATTGAACAATTCTGTTTTAACTGAGCTATACTTTATTCAACCTTTACTTAAAAATGTTAGTCTTGCACTAGGGGTGCCATCATGCAAGACATCTAGCTAAATAAAATGAAATAGAGGTAAAACTAACGATAGCAATAACAAATCTCCTACAAAAGATAAAATGGATAAGAATATCATAGCATTACTGTCAAACTCAGAAAACCGTGAACACCTGAAAATTTTCAGGAATGTTGAATGACAATAAAGTTCAGGATATGCAGCAAACCTTCAAACCACAAACTAATTACTGTTGCTGTTTGCGGTTTAGTTATCTTGCTCCTTATTGGCTTATTTCTATTTCTGGTGTCCACGATTTTGTGAGTTTCAGAGTAATTATTGTACAATATTAAAAAAAATTCCAAAAAAACGTAAGCTGGAGAAGACTGCCTTGATAGCAAGAGATTTTTGTCTCCCTCATCAAGATTGACTGAGGTAGTCCAAAATAATTGATTGATCAATGCTGGCACCTTCCTTCTCTTCAACCTCTTCCCTGATCCGAAAATAAAGTTCATTACTTATCACCCGAGAATCCTTGAGTTAGGTAAATGTAAGCTTCAAAACGTTTAGCAGTTCTATTTTCTTTGTCAAAACACCAACTTAAATATATCCATCTGTCCCTGGTTTCATAGTTAGTAACGTCGCAGAGTTAAATCTCGGTGTAAGGACATAATGTGGTCTTCATAATCAACCCCTGCAAGTGACCTTTAGCTAGGCCTCGCGCTTCTTTCAATTCACAAGGTTACTTGAGCGTTGTTTCGGCAGATTTGGCATCAAACAGCGAAAAATAGAAACATAAGTCGCCAGCGCTGTATTTACTAATCCGGATTCTACAATAAACGACAAGATAAATACTAAAATAAGGCTTATCCGATCCGTGCGCATGTGTGCGTAGCAGGCAAGACGCTTATTTCGAAGCTCTTCACTCTTGATTAGTTTTTGAGACTCAAATTTGCTGAAACCTTGACCAAAATGGTAAAAGACACAGTCCAATCATTGAAACTGGAAAATGACAAGTTAAAAGATAAGATTCAAGAAATTTGTGCTGAATTACGCAGCCTACGAGACGAAGTTAAAGCTGAACGAAATGGCGGCCATGCCAGTTCATCTGAAGGCACCGATGAGGGAAACACTACGGCAACTCCGAACAGCATCCAAGAAGACTTTAAGAAATATGTTAACGACAGGATGTCTCTTATTGAAAAATCTTTGGAACGCTTGTCATCTCAAGCGGAAAAAATATCATCTTCATTGGATCAAGCATTGGAATATTCGTATTCATACAACATCAAGCTTGTGGGCGTTCCTGAAGTTAAGCAACGAGAAAGCGCCGGAGATACGCTGGAACTTTGCATGAGAATCTTCAACAAAATTGGAGCTGAAATTCATCCTTATGACCTTGACATTGCCCATCGAGTGCCATCTCGTAACACGTCTGATGGTCGACCGAAACCGATTATTTGTAAATTTACTCGGCGCATCGCCCGTGAAAGTGTTATGGCAGCCCGTAGAGAAGTAAACAGGATCGTTCCTGCTGATATTGGTCTCCGAGAAAGCTCATCTTTAGAACATGCTGCTATCTACGATCACCTCTCCCCACGACTGCAGAGTTTATTATCTGACGCCAAGAAAATAAAGGAAAGATTTCTCTTCTCATTTTGTTGGGCCAAGAACTCAACCATCTAGCTGCGGAAAAATGAAACCTCTCGTCCGATCGCCATTAAAAATTCAACCGACTTGTCCAGTCTCACAGCTCGCCTAGGATCTTCTGGTGATGTTACTACTCCATAAGAACATTAACAAACAATCTACTAAGGTAAATAAAACACTCCTAAGCGAGCTTCCATATTTCAATTACAGCGATCTAATTTCCGCACATGGCCAATTTAATAATTCTCTTAGTTCCTCTCTTCCTACCAAAAAATATCTTGATCGTCTCCCAAGTTATTACGACCTTGATTTATTTACTCTGAATACATTCTTAGATAGAAGCTCCGACTCCAACACTTATTACTCTAATACAAGATGTAAATACTTCTCTCCGCATAGTTTTTGTGATCAAAAAAGTAAGTTCGCTACTAATCCCTATCCAGATTCTAATATTTCGTTTATGCACACAAATATCCGCAGCCTAAAACGTAATTTAGAAAATTTTCAAACTCATTTATTAGATGAACTAGATTTTCATTTTAATATCATAGGCGTAACAGAAACAAGAATAAACAGCTCGACTGAGAACTTAGATTTTAATCCTTCGATTTTGCATTATAATTTTGAATACCTGCCAACGCCTCTTTCAGCTGGAGGTGTAGGCATGTATATTGATGAGCGATTTCAATATCAAACAATAGAGAGGTGTTCTAATGAAGCCTTCCAGGCACTTTTTATCGAATTACATCTTCCCAAAAGTGCAAACATAATATGTGGAGTATTGTATAGGCAGCATAATTCCTCTGAGCGTTTTCAGGAATATTTTGATTCGACAATGGAAAAGCTTAGCGCCACTGGAAAACAGATTATTCTTATGGGTGACTTTAATATAAATCTTCTCCATGTTCATACTAGTACTCACGCCCAAAATTTTATGCTATCTTTGCAAAGCCTGAACCTGACTCCGACAATCGACAAACCAACAAGAGTTCACAACAACTCTTACTCATTAATTGATAATATCTTTATTAACAGTCTAGAATATAGTATCTGTAGTGGAAACATAGTCTCGGATCTAACAGACCACTTTTCTCAATTTTGTATACTAAACTTTTCTACTGATCGAGATCTCTGTGATCAATCGAAATCTAAGCGGTTAACTCGTGACTTCTCAAACTATTCAGAAACAAAGTTCCTAAGTGAGCTATCTGAAATTGACTTCATGGGTACAATTTGTAATAAGACAGACATAAACAAATCATTCTCTACATTTCACAATAAACTGAACAAGCTCCTCAATAAGCACGCCCCATTAAAGCCAATTTCAAAACGCAGTCTAAGAAAACAACAAAAACCCTGGATAACAAAAGGCATCAGAAGATCAATTAAGATCAAGAATTCATTCTATTATTCTGGTGACAGTAAAACCTACAAAATTTATCGTAACAAAATACTGATGCTCACACGAATAAGTAAAAGGAATTTTTTCCACAACTATTTCGAAGATAACCTAAGTAACATTAAAAAGACTTGGGAAGGTATAAATCTTTTAGGTCGCAAACGTAAAGCTATCAAACATATCACCTCGCTTAAACGCCTGGGATCTGATCAAATTTCATACGATTCCTCTGACCTTCCTGACATTATGAATGAGTATTTTCCTCAATTGGTCATAACCTAGCTTCCAAAATGCCAAACCCGCAGAAGGATTTTTTTGATTATCTTCCAAAATCACGTAATGCTGATTCTTTCTTTTTCAATCCAGTAACACAAACTGAAATTGAGTCCGAAATTATGAACACGCCATTAAACAAGGCTCATGGATTGTATTCTTTCCCCACTCGCGTCTTGCGATCAGCTAGACATATTCTTAGCCACCCCCTATCTGTACTAATCAACAAGTCGGTTGAACATGGAATATATCCCACTAAATTAAAGCTTGCTAAAGTAATCCTAATCCACAAAGCCAATGACGAATCTGACCCATCCAACTACAGACCCATATCACTACTTTCAGTCTTCAACCGAATCTTTGAAAAAATGATGTACATTTGCTTGAAATCATTTCTTGAAAAGTTCAGTATTCTCTATGATTTACAGTATGGATTTCGTGAAAAGCGGTCCACTGAACATGCTATCTTGGAAATCACCAATCAGATTCAAACTAATATGGATAGAAAGCTGTTCACCTGCGGAATATTTATTGATTTACAAAAAGCTTTTGACACAGTCGACCACTCAATACTTTTAAAGAAACTTGAACATTATGGTATACGCGGGATTGTGAATGACTGGTTTACTTCCTACCTTACTAGTCGCAAGCAAATAACTGAATTTGGCCCCTCAAATATATCTAAGAAAGCGACAGTATTATCTGGGGTTCCCCAAGGATCAGTCCTAGGGCCTCTGCTCTTTCTTGTTTATACAAATGATATTTGTAACAGTTGTAACCGAATGAAGTTTTACCTATTCGCAGACGATACGAATCTTTTATATTCAGATAAAAACCTAAAATCCCTGGAATCTACGGTAAACGATGAGCTCTGTAAGCGTTACGACTGGCTAATAGCGAACAAATTATCTCTAAACATTAAAAAATCTAATTACGTTATTTTTCGACCAAGACAAAAAAATGTCAAATACGAAGTTAATTTAAAAATATTCAACCATCATACCAACTCTTACACATCTTTGAAACGTAAAAGTTATGTTAAATATCTAGGCGTGCTTATTGATGAGAACCTCTCTTGGAAACATCATATTTTACATATAGCCTCTAAAATAAGCACATCGATTGGCCTTATTGCTAGGTTAAGACATTTCGTACCACTTAATACTTTACAACATATATACAGATCGCTGATTCAACCCTATTTGTTATATGGCATAACAGCGTGGGGCCGAGCAGACAAAATCCACAGAAACAAAATCCTATGTCTTCAGAAACGTGCCCTTCGCCTCATGTTTTTTGGTGATTATAAAGCTCACGCAGTACCCTTCTTCATTTCATCCAGTCTACTACCTCTAGATCTTCTTTACTTCAAGTCAGTTGCCGTCTTAATGTATGACGTCTCAAATAACACATCGCCACCTCAAATAAGTAATTTATTTAATTACCAACATAATATTCATTCACATAACACAAGATCATCAACAAGAGGCAACTTCTTTTTCGAATACTCTAGATTAGACAAGCTAAACATGTCTTTTTCAAGAAACGGTGTTAGAGTCTGGAATAACCTATCTAATGAAACTCGTCAAATGCCTAAAGTGAAATTTAAACGCAACATTCACAATATGCTCCTTCAGAAACTCTCGGAGGCGAATGAGTATATTGATCTATTGGATTTGAATATGTCTTGAAAACTAAACTCAGTTCATTCTATTAGCTTTCTATCTACATTATCCTTCCAGTTTCCCATGTAATCTGCCTTATTTCTCCTGAGAATCTTCGTTTTATTTATTTATTTATTTTTTTCCCAAATGTTATTAATACTAGTCAGTATTCAGTATTCACCTTATTTTAATGTATTGTACGATAATAATTAATTTTACTTAGTATTGTAATTGTATTGTATTGTAATTGTAATTATTCACTTTGTATTTAGTATTCAGCTTATTTTAATGTATTGTACGATAATAATTAATTCTACTTAGTATTTTAATTGTATTGTTATTGTAATTATTCTACTTAGTGTCAAGCCACTGCTCGCCTCGAATAGCTATAGCTAACTGCGAGCAGTGGTACATCATATTTTGTATTTTCTCAGTTTTTCTTAATAAACTTGAAACTTGAAACTTGAAACTTGCAGAGGCGGCCCAGACGTAGTGTGTGTCAATATATTAATTTTCACATGGACAAAATGGGATGAGTCGTCGAAACTCCCATGAACTAAAATAGTCCAAAAATCAAAATATAACAAAACAAAGCTAAAATACCTTTAACTGAACGTCTCCTTGTCTTTCCTGGCCGGTTAAAGTGGCATTTTATTGAGTTTTGCAACCGTAGGTACTATTCACTAAATAACAATTAAAGGCTGGCTACAAAACAAACGGACCATCTCCACGCGCCTTCACGCGAAGCGCTATAAATTGGAGAATAATCGACAAATCCGCTCCAAATTGCCATCGGCTAATCTGCAGGTAACGTGTGCTCCGGCTTCTTGCTCACTGGCTCCACAAAACCCATCGCAACTGCACAATAATCGCTCGCTCATCAACAAACACTGTTGACCTTTACGCTTCGATATGACCACAAACTGTCAGGATTAATGTGTAACATGAAAAGGGGTGCTTACCATTTGACAGAAGAATCCGGCTGGGGTGTCGAAAGCATAATGGTAAGCGACTGACCAGTTTACTGCAGAATTGCCACATCCGTTACGGTTTGAATCCAAAAAAGGGGGGGAAGGGTAATTTGAGTAGCGTGAGTCTGGAACCGAAAAGGAACCGAGAAACTGGTAAATGGTACTCAAAATTCCGTTTGGTTCGTACCAACTGTAATGAACGGACTACCTCAAATCGTACTCCTAAATTTTCGGTTCGAATTTCCGAAAAGTGACCTTACCATTTACCTTCTATCCGGAATTTCCGAAATTTTCGGTCAAATGGTAATAAGCACCCAGGGTATACATAAGTATGGACAGTCTATGACTATTATATGAAGCGGTGGGTCTATTTCACGTAAGCGTAACATGAAAGAAAAACCTGAATATTCAAGCTTAGTGACCGCGTGCGCGCGAGAATGCATCACTTGCTATGGGAGGGATGGTACTACTGCTTCTAGGTCAATCGACACTGAGGGAGAGTCCGCTGCGTTAATTTTGACCAGAAAACAATAGGCGATCGCGCGACCGTCCGCACGTTTTCAACAGGGCGGCCCTGGTTTTCAAGTTCGAATTCTTCTAACGTTCGCTGTCACAGCTGCTGTCACATTGTTCGTCCAGCTTCTTGACTCTACTGGACCTATTTGCTTGGATTAATTAAATAAACAGTTCTTTCCAGAAATACGTCTTACTCCACAATATGTTGTTCAAACTGGTGAGGGAGGACGAGGATTTTCCGCCTAGGAAAAAGGCAAAATCTGGCCTCGGCTATGCACCTGAATAGAAGATACAGCTGAAGATATGGTAAAGTAAAATTTATGTGCGGATATCTTTTTTTATTATTATTATTTTCAAAATTCAGGGGCACCCAAAGACGATTTCCCCTTAAATGCATTGAAAACACTTTTAAGGCTGTCCAGAGTACTTTACATCCCTAAAAATACATTCTAAGCGGCGCTTACATATAGATTTAGTCAGGAGGGCTAAAAAAGAAGCTCTTGATAATATTTATAGTTTGCTCATGCTAAATATAAAATCGTGTAATGCTAAGCGGAGAAGGCAACGAGACAGGGGCACCCAACGACGGTTTCCTCAAATACATTGAAAACACTATTTTAGCTATTCATAAAGTACTTTTAGCTCTATAGATATGCATTCTAAGCGGCGCTATAAAATTTGTATCTCAGTGTTCGGCCATTCTAGGGGAACTTGAGTCTTTTCGAAATTACGAGAAACTCAGAATTATTTTTCCGAAAATTTTAGATGCACTTTAACGTATTACAAAGGAGATAATTTTTCAGATTCCTTCTTTCATTACATTTTTGAATTCGAAAATTTTAGGATTCCTTATCTACGAAAAATAGCCTAACTGGGAGAGTGAAATGTGAAAAATTGAGCTTCGAAAATTGTACATGAATGGAATGGTCATCTAAAAATTTTTAACCAAGTGAAAGAAAACTCTAGGCAAAATTTGCTCCTCCGACTGGAACAGATATTTTACAGAAAAGAGTCGTTGGCTGCCCTTGACCAGAACTGTGAAAAACAACAATAGGCCTAATTGCAGCACACTTTTTTGTACATTTCCTTGCCGCTGATTTGCATGACTACAGCGTCCAGAAAGTTCCAGGTTTTCGTTTTATAGAGGAAACGTGGTACATGTTTTTGTTCACTTTTTCCACTGCCGATCGTTTTTTTTTTATAGCTCCACTATAAAATTCGTATCTGTTCGGTGATCCTAGGGTAAATTCGATCTTTTTGAAAATTACAAGGGCTTCAATATTATTTTCCCGATCGATTGACCTAGAAGCAATAGTACCATCCCTCCCATAGCAAGTGATTCATTATCGCGCGGACACGGTCGCTAATCTTGAATATTCACGTCGCGTATTAATCCTGGCAGTTTGTGGTCATATCGAAGCGTAAAGGTCAACAGTGTTTGTTGATGAGCGAGCGATTATTGTGCAGTTGCGGTGGGTTTTGTGGAGCCAGCGAGCAAGAAGCCGGAGCACACGTTACCTGCAGATTAGCCGATGGCAATTTGGAACGGATTCGTCGATTATTCTCCATTTTATAGCGCTTCGCGTGAAGGCGCGTGGAGATGGTCCGTTTGTTTTGTAGCCAGCCTTTAATGTTTATTTAGTGGATAGTACCTACGGTTGCAAAACTCAATAAAATGCCACTTTAACCGGCCAGGAAAGACAAGGAGACGTTCAGTTAAAGGTATTTTAGCTTTGTTTTGTTACATTTTGACTTTTGCACTATTTTAGTTCATGGGAGTTTCGACGACTCATCCCATTTTGTCCATGTGAATATTATTGCCAACGAAGCAACCGAGCTAAGAAGCGAGATTGACTCGGCGGCAGATAAAAACGCCGCGCAATGTGGGCAAAACCCCTCAAATTCTGCGTAACCCTCTAAAATTTGCATTTTGACCATATTTGGGTGTAAGTAAGGCCCCATATTTGGGCAGTGACGTGATGGTCTTGTATTTATAACTCATGGTTTGAGATTGCTTGGTCCAGTGTGCAGCTGTTCGTTGTCTATCGGATAGGGTCGATGACCTAACAGGTGAGCAAGTTTTAATACGATTTCTAGTTTGAAAAGGCTATTAGTGGTTTGGTTTGCTTTATAAATCGCGTTTGAAGCAGCAGCTGATCAAGGAATAGGGTTTTACGCTCAAATTTTTGTCAGAGCCAGCTTGTTGTTCGCAGGCTTACACTCGAGCCAGCGTGTTTGCTTTATACATTCTCTATTCAGAACCAGGGTTTGCAGTGCTCTCTTTTCCTTTGTAAATTGAATTGTAAGCGGTAGCTAATCAAGGAATAGGATTATACGCTCAAATACTTATTAGAACCAGCGTGTTCTTCGTAGCTCGATTCGCATTGAACCAGCGTGTTCGCACCTGTGTGTTTGCCTGTCATTTTCGAACGAGGTGTTCTTTCGTCGACTGAGACGTTCTGAAGACTTACGAGAAAAGAAGCGAAGTGATTTATTTTTACATCTTTTAGCAGAAAAAAATCCTTAAACGCCAGCGTTTCGTATTAAATCAAGACAAACACGAGGTTTCCATTGCTTGATCACTGCGAGCGTTCAGTCGCATACCAACTGTGTCATGTTTCATGTTTACTGCTTCATGCTGATTGTATCACTCATTATTTGTGGAAGCAGTTGCTCCATAATTAAACCTCCGCGTTCTTGTTTAAGTGACGATTTACAATTACACAAAATTAATGTTGTGGCCCGTGCTTATAAACGGTCACCTATTACAAACGGAAATATTTGTCTAGAAGAATTCCGTATGCTTCAAATGGTAGTTTTAATCCTTACATAATAACAAACAAGGAAACACATTTGGTCAATGGAAATCCAGCATTGTCAAAGGATTCAAACTCCCGTAAATCTTCCCAATCCAAACCATATTTACAAGAACGTTTTGGTAAAGAAATATCGCAGTCATTGCCTCCTTCATTCCTCCCCGTTGAGCAAATGCATTTCAGGAATTACTGCCTTGATTTTCCAGGAAAATTCTCATGTGCAATTGATTGTTTTATGGAGTTAAGCTGTTACATTTTTAAAGATGCTATTGAGTTTGTGGAACGTAATGGATTTTTTGAAATGTTATACACAGCATGTGTGCAAGTAAATAGTGGTTAAATCCTTTCCAACCAGTTACATTCAGTCCGAGAACCCATTTGGCCCTGGATGAGATAGCACTCTGCCTCTGTTACAGGTATGTCAGATAATGCTGTATTCAGTGACATATTCCAAATCAATACATTTGGAGAATTAACATTTGGTTTAAAATCATTATTTCTTATTCAACATACCAATCATTCCATTTGTTCAGAGTGTAACCAGGAAATCACCAAATCCCGGATGTTTTTGTCTTGTATATTACCTATCGCTATATAAATCAGAATGGTTTTGAAAGTTTTGTATCAGAAGCTATGCTGCCAAACATCAGTAGACTTTTTTGTGTTTACTGCCAAAATCATTCTGGAAGTGTTGCTTCACTTCGACACTTTGTGTGCCTGCCAACCTTTTTAATGATAGAATTGTCACCTGATTGTATAACTCAAATGTTTTTTCCATATGATATGGAAACCTTAGGAGTTTCATACTGCGTCAAAGGAATTGTTAGGTGTTTAAATAGACATTTTACTGCTGCCTTAAAAAGTGAGAGCGGTTGGATCTATATTGATGATTTGTGTGTTTCTGTAAGGCGTTTCTTATCCTTTCAAGAAGTCTTGTATAGTTATCCGGATGGCTGGTTTTTTGCCATATTTCAAAAGTCTGAGTCTGTAGACATCAATTTACATGAATCTGCAAATCAGACCTGTAATAGCTTCACCATAAATCCAGTTGTTTGCAAATCAGTTTCAAAAGACTCTTGTATTACGAAAGAAGTGAAGTTAGACCAAAAAGTCACAAGTTATAAAAAGGATAACAGAGTCAAATGTAATAACTATATGAAGTGTTACAGAAAACAGCCAGAAGTCAAGGCAAAAAATAATGCATAAATGCAGAAGTATAGAGCTTAAACTTATTCTGAACTTGACTTAAACAAAAGGGGCAAATTAGAAATACGTAAAAGAAATGAAAACCAAAGAAATGATTTAGTAATTAAATTTACAATAAAGCGGAAAAGGCAAAGCATTAATTCCTCAAGTGATACATATTATGCAGATGAAAACATTAAACGACCTGAAAAGGAAATAAGAAAAAGGTCCTCACAAACATCTAGTGAAGTGAAGGAAAGAAAAAAGTTGTACGTGCTGGCATACAGGCTCAAGAAAAAAAATTCAGATAGTAGTGTAATGACTGAAGGAGTAACAAGTCTGAAAAATGGAGTTTCTACCCAGGAAATGTATTTATCTGAGTTTAAAATAAGTAACTGTGGAGAGCTTCACCAACAAGAGTGGGCAAAACTGAACTTGCAAAAGTTTCATGATTCGGTGAAGTTAAGAATTTCTTTATGTCAATGCTGTCATGAAGCATGGCCATGTGACATTAAAACAAAAAAGAAAAAGGAACCATTTATTTGTAACAGGTGCTTAAGAGACAAGAATTATACAAAAAAAATTTCATTTGAAAACAGCTTGCTACCATCTGCTGTGCCAGTAGAACTTGAAAATCTGACACAAATAGAAGAAATGCTCATAGCCAGAGTGTTCCCCGTTATGAGTGTTTATACTAAGCCAGTAGGGCAGAGAGCATATAGAGGCCATTGCATCAATTTTCCCCAAGAAGTTCAACAGCTTTTTTATACTTTGCCTAGGCAACCAAAAGAATTGCCAGTTGTTATAGTTACAGTTGATGGTAAAATGATATGTCAAAAGATCTAATTGTGCGTCGAGAAAAAAACTATCATATGCCTTACACTGGCTGGTGAGTCACAAGCCTGTTTACAGAGATTTACAGATTGGTTATGAATGTTTAGCTCAACTTCCCTTAGAAGGCATTCCAGCCGATCTCTCAAAAGTAAGGTGCGAAAAAGGAAGCGGAAGCGAAGAATTAGATTCAGAGAGTGGTCCACTTGATATTGATGACTTACCAAACAACGAAGACACAGAGCTGAGTAGTATTTTGTTAAATCCTGTGAAATCTAAGCAACAGAAAGAAATCATAAAAGATGAAATATTGCAGCACAATAAGATTAGATGGCCTGAAAGTGGCCAAACACCTGTTAGTGAATTTAAAGTTGAATTCTTAGCAACAATGGCTTTCCCAACCCTCTTTCCTGATAGCAAAGGAGATCCCACTAACTCGGGAACAAAACGAGATGTTACTTTTGGTGAAAAAAATAAGCACCTTATAAAATTTGGTGGAAAGAAAGATGAGAAATGGCAGTATAGGTTTGCAGCACACCCTAGATTTGCTTATTGGGCATTCAACATGCTTCAGAGACATAGAATGCTTAGCCAAGGAAGTATATTTCTCAAGCAAAATTCAGGAGAATCTCACATGTCTGTAGAAGAATTGAAGGAAATGCTCCATTCAAAGAGTTATTCAGGAGTTATGTCTTAGTTGATCCATTATGCAAAAAATGTCACAGGGAGTGATGCTTACTGGCATAAAACAAAGGATGACTTGAAGGCAATAATCTCACAAGTCGGACCACCAACAGTATTCTTTACTCTGTCATGCGCAGAGTATCACTGGCCAGAGTTTCATCATCTTTTTGGAAATAGGACTATTGAGGAACTATCACCCACTGAAAGGCAATCTAATGTTCTCCAAAATCCTCACATTTTGGATTGGCTTTTCACTGGAAGAACTGATCGTTTTGTAAAATATTGGTTATATGATTCATTGGGTGCTTCCTGGCATTGGTACCGATATGAATATGCTGTACAACGTGGATCCATTCATTGCCACGGTGTTGCAAAGTTATAGAATGATCCCGGATTATGCGTATTGACTGAGCTTGCTATGAAAGGCTTTCTAGCTGCAAAACTGAAAAATGAAAAGAATGAAACTCTCTCTAAGCAGGAGGTTGAAAACATCGATTGCCTAATAGTGAAAGGCAAAGATGCTGAGCAGTTAGTTTGTCAGTATGTAGATTTTCTCTTATCCACGTGGAATCGGTGCTCGCCCGATGAAGGCTGGTCCAAACCGAACTGTCATCCATGCCAAACTTCATCTCTCTCTTTACAAAGTAATGATCTGGAAAGAGACTATGTGGATTTACTGAATTCAGTTCAAAGACATACTACTTGCAGTTCAAAGTATTGCCTAAGACAAAATGACTTACTCTATACCTCTTTGTTATTCCATCGATGTTGTCATTTTAATTAATATCATTATTTTCAGGTTTCCACTTGTATAAAAATATTATAATTTTCTGAGGTGATTCTCACTGTGGTGCTTATTTTATGTGTAACTGAAAGATGGGCTTATTTGTAAACTGAGTTGCTAACACGTTATTGTTACTTTAAAAAATTACAGTTCATGATGTCAGCAAGAAAGCAGTCTAGGGGTAAGTTGTAAAATTTTATTCAAGTTGATGTTCCCTATGAAAGAGCTTATATGTTTGCTATGATGGGAAAGTGGGGGCAAAGATGGAAAACCTTTTTTAGCTCAAGACACTTGACAAATGTTCAAGCAAACTATGCTAAGATAGCGTAGCATGTGTTATTGTGTTAACTATAATGATGATAATAGGGTTATTGTTGCTGTCACTGTAAGCGCATTGATGATCATGCATCCTGAATTTGTTTGCTTTTCTTTCGTTTAGTAAACAAGTATGGGTACATCCAAAAAATATCCCCCGTCAAAACCGCTGCAAGGTCCAGACATGATTGGTTTCACTTTCACCTGCAAGTTTCACCGACTAAAGTGCAAAGAGTAGTTGGATTTGACAAAACAAAACATCCCAAGATCAAGCACTTCCAAGAAACTAAGTCTCGCGTCTTGTTAAAGAACGTTCTTATACCAGATGATGAAGACAACGACTGGCTTTTCAACCAGCAATCCTATGTTTCGCAGTGTGCAAATGCTGATGTACCATTCTCCTATGTACCAAATTTTGTCAAGTCTGAACGTTCTGAATCAACATCACAAGAAGCGTCTGATGTCTCTTTACGAGAACTGAAAGAAATGGCGCCCAATCAGAAAGTCAACGTCCATGCAACTCTATCAATGGGAGCCCAGGAGCCAAACAAGATAGAAACCAAATCCATGTCGAGCTTTATCTGTCAAAGAAGACTGCATATTGGAAGACGAAACGGGCACAATGGAACTCCACATATGGGAACCGTTATTTACACAACTGAAAAGCAACAAGGCCTATTACTTTCAAAACCTCACACTACGGTATTATCAAGGATCAAAATTCCTTAGCACCAAAAGGAATACAACTTACAGTGAGGAAACCACAACTCTCAAAAATTAGTGGGCCCAGAAATATTGACAAATCCAGAAAGAGAGATCATTGCAACTAAAATATGTTGGCAGTTTAAGCATTTTTAGTGCATGCCAAATTTGCAAAAAACGAATTGGGGATGAGTCGGGCGAGTCAGTGAGATGCCAAAACTGCAAAGTGCGACAAAGGATCATCAACTGCAGGCGGGAAGGCTCTGTCAAGCTGTGTATTCAACACAATGAATCGGAATTGTGGTTCACTGCATTTTCAAATAAAATCGAAAACCTCCTGAAGAATTCAACAGCAAGTATGAGCAGCACCATAGATAAAATAGAAGATGCCCTTAGCAGCCTAAAGGATGTCAAATTGAAATACAACTCCCAACGGAACATTGTCAAAGAAGTAATAAACTTGTAATTTCCACAGGAAGTACTGTGGTACTAAACAAATCAACCATTTTGTGGACAAAGGTAAAGAATTTCAAAAAAAATGACATGTGAACTCTAGTGAAACAAAGTGGAAAAGAAACTGTTATCTAAGTTCGTGAACAGACCAATACAATCAAAGCGTTCATAGTTTTGTTACCTAAATTTTTTGCTATCTATAAGAACGTTATAAAACTTTGATATTTATTACTGAGACGTGCTACGAATTAAAAAAAAATTCGTTTTTGCAAATTCAATTGTTGTATTTGTTGTTTCATACCATGAAAGAAAACAACCATATAGGCACTTAATATATTGATTTCAATAATTTCAAACAAAGCACTGCTGAAATGTAGACAGTAGACACAGCTTGTTATTAACTTGTTCAAGTTCAATTTTCAACGATTGATTACCTAACGTTTATCGTTTAAATAAAATGAAATTTGCAGTGAAGATTTGCTACCAAAGACGCTTTAAGCTTCTGTGACCAGGTTAACCTAGAATGTACCAAAAGTTGTTGTTTCAAACCCCTCAGAGGGTTACTCAACCAATATTTAGGTATAGGTGAACCGCCGAGGTTTGAAACCGTGACCCTGTTTAGGACAAAAATATCCTTAAATACATACCCTCTTAGGTCAACAACGCCAATTATATACTCCGTTTAGGATAAACGAAAAAAGCGCCGTCGTGTTTAAAGCTATTTATGAATTTATTGGCAATACGGGGAGTAAAAACACAATAGGGGACGGAGAGGTCAAAAACCATACCCTGTCCATCGGCACATTCCCGTATAGGCAATATAAGGGCGTACCACCCCACCCTTTTACAGTCCCTTTACAACCTCCTGTATTAATTCTTATTTTGGCTTTATTAATAATAGACAAATCAATTTAAAAACCCTACAAAATTGTCCACCGATTCACGAAGGACCGTTAGGCACATCCCACAAAAAGTTATCGAATCCGCCTCGTTGGCACTTGCCAGAAGGTACCCCTAGTTATATTGACAAACACTACGTCTGGCCCGCCTGTGGTACATGTGAGAATCCGACTCCTTAGCGGCCATTTCCATTTGGCCATTTCTACCTCAGGTTTTGGAATTTTGAACCATTCACCTGTCTACTAAAATTGATCGTGCCAAGAAAACGACATAAGATCTGACAGGCGCTTCGCCTGCCGTCTGTACCCTTCCCATGATCCCTTGCGGTTCATCACCAGTCACTCGCGTTTCGCGCTCGCCTCTTCCATGCGAAAAACGAAGCGCCTGAGGAGGAGGCTGTCGTACGGCAAAGCTACCCAACAAAACGAAGGAACCTGTATTGCTTATATAGCCAAATGTTCACTGTTAATGACAGTTCGATGATCGGTACATGAAATACATATCTATAGTATACAGCCAAAAAAAAAAATAATAATAGTAATAATAATAAAAAATGAACAAACCGCAAAAAGGATATGATAAATTATTTCTTTTTTAATTACATTTCAAGAATAATCCAAGAATATTTTCAGGCTAAAATCGGCAGAAAAGTAAGAATATTCAGCCTGGCCCGAAAAAAAACAACTTTCTTGTATGAAAAAAGAGTGTATAACCAAAATAGGACGTTTTTATCCAAACCGTGATCACTAATCGATGTAGTTTTAGATATAAACGTCTCACCGGCGTAGTGAGCTTTTCGACCAGTTGTAGGCTTGGCTGACTTTCATTTCTACACATCCTGATACATAATTGCAAGCATGATTACTTTTATTATTACCGCTTTTGCTTTATTAATCGGCAAAGGCGGTAACCACTGCGCGGCTATAGTACGCACTGACCTCACCAATGCAACACTTTGATTAAGCTTTTTAGCTCACCCCAATTCAACAACACATATTAACTTATTCCAAGCGGTAGAGGGATGATCAAACCAAAAATTTGTAGGCCCAGGCCTACCGGTCTATGGGCTGGCTACGCCCCTGCGTCTGTCGTATGAATAAGATATGACATTTTCCCTCGACTTAAAACCGGCTGGTCTGTTTTTCTTAATAAACGTGCCAGGTCCTTGAACTGCAGTCCAGGTTACATAAGGAGGTAAAGATCTGCAAACCCACGTCGAAGTTAGACTTTCAAAAAAGTCCTTCGTCAGGTTTCATATGGCGCGGGACGAAGGACTTTTCATACTTGATTGGCGCCAATTTTACTAACCCAAAAACGGGTTGGTGCGCTTGGACCAATCAGAGTAGCTCCAAAGGACCCTTGGGGATAAAGCTGTCACCAACAAGTACTAAGCGCATTGAAACGTGACTTGGGGTTCCATTTCTAACATGGGGTCGATTGCGAAGTGGAAGGTGTTGACAGGCCAAACACGACTGATAAGCTCGTGATAGTGTGATACGTGACCTTATAGTTTTGCTCTAACTAGGATATCTCCCAGCGATTTTGCTCTTTTATTTGAAATGATGGGAGGCTCGTTGTATATTTCTCTCGGTAGTGGTTGATCTTGAATTAAGTGCCATTTGCTCATTAAAATGTTTTTAAGGTTCTGCAAAGCATGGTGGTAGGTGGTAGCGAAAGGCAGCATTTTCTTTCGCACTTCATTGTTCTTTTGTAAAGCTGACTTCCGTTCGGTAAATTTAACCTCAGAGGTGATTTTTTCTGTGAGATTGTGAGGGTAACCTCTAGCCCGAAGCCGTGTTTTGAAGTTGTAGGTGTTTTCATAGAAGGATTTAGCTGAGGAGTTAGTTCTCAGAAGTCTAAGGGCTTCGCCGTTTATGAGACCTTTTCTGACCCCGTGAGGGTTAGAGAACGAGAAATGCGTGTATTGAAAAGTCTCTGTAGGTTTAAAATGTGTGCGGATGTCAAGGATTCCTTGGTTGTGAAATCTCCTTTCCCAGTATTGATTCGAGATTGAAACAAGTTTTTGTTTATTTCCGGCCCCATGAGGTCGTCAACTTTCGCCTAAAATCATTGTTAGAGACAACTTTCGCACAAAGTAAACAAATTTGTAATTTGTAATTTGTATTGTAATTTGTTTACCCACGGATCACTATGGAGTTCATAAGAACTCGTTGAAACGTGTCCGTGCGTTCCAGATCGAATTGGAATTTGAAAGTGTTGGTTTTTAAGGAGAGGGGAAAACCGGAGTACCCGGAGAAAAACCTCTCGGAGCAAGGGAGAGAACCAACAACAAACTCAACCCACATATGGCGTCGACGCCAGGATTCGAACCCGGGCCACACTGGTGGGAAGCGAGTGCTCTTACGACTGCGCCACTCTTGCTCGAAGTCGAGCAAGTCGACCTCTCGCGACTTCGTGGCTCGCGGTCGGCCGCTTCGTGGCCAAACAAGGCTCGTTCCGCTCGCCAAGAGGTCGACTTGAAGTAAGTCTACGTCGAAGTGAGCAGAGTTCGTTAATTTCTACATTTTGTACGTTCCCTTCAAAGCCAATAAAAAGTATTCATGACGCTTGGCATGCCTATGATCAAGTGAGCCGGCTGAACGAACTGCCTCAACCCTGGTCCCTTCAGTTTAAGGGACCATTCATTATTTATGCCAAGGGGTGGGCTGGCAAGAATGAGGGGTGGGCCACTTCAAATTCAGGACAGTCAGAGGAGAGGGGGAGGGGGGCTCATCAATAAATCTGGACACAGAGACGGGGGGCTAGCTGATTTTTTATTTATTTTTGTTTCATTTTCAAACAAATACTTTCAGTGCTCTCGGGACTAACGGTAAATGGTTTGCACGCCTTCTAAACGCTAACAGTTCATAACTGGCAGTTTAAAGCTAATAAAGAAAACAGTCACAAATTCTACGAAATGATATGTCCCAATACTACGTCCAGAGGTCTTCCTCGTTAGTTTTGGTCCCTGAGGAGTTCCCACTTCTGCAATGATCAACAACAAGGTCAAGCTTTCAGTCACTTATTTCGACTGAGAATTACTAGAAGAAAATACTTCTTGCTCTTGCCTACAGATGTTTGCGTCGATTTCTAAACTTGTTTGAAAGAAACATGAGCGATGATTCGTTGGATTTTATCGTTCTTTTTATCTTGCCTGTTAGTGAAAGTTTAAAATGAAGTAAATCCTTTTTTTACCTTTATCTGCTGGATTTTACCAGCGTGAAATGGAGTGTCCCAGTTAATCTAACCGGCTGTCTGACGTACATTCTGTAGAGGGTTGCCACTCGCTGGAAGTGAGCTTCACGGAAATCTATACTTTTTTACGTTCTAAGCCTGGTTCATTTTTTATCATCGCTTTATCTTTGACCAATACTCGTTACTCTGGAATGAAAAACAAACTCTCACTTGGTTTTTCTGATACAAAAAAAAAATTGAAAAGAACCGGTGTGTCATCGACCTGCCTTGCAGCTACCATCATTGGCCACTTTTCATGCATTTTTCGCGTTCGCTCCTCTTCCATTTCCTCATATTCCTGAACACTCAAGGAGAATATTTCGTTTTCTGGATCCAAAAAAACCGTTTGTAATACATCAGGGGCACCCAACGAGGATATAGTTCAAAACCACTCAACATAGCATTGTTTAACGTATTTTAGTATTCAAACGGTAGATTTGGGCATATTTTTATCCCCTAAAAACTTTTCATCTGTTCGGATTTCCTAGCTGAAAGTCTAGTGATCCGAAAATTATAGGGATAAAAACTTACCTTCTCGAAAATTTCAGCGAGGAAAAGGCTCCCGAAAATTCTAGGTGGCCTTTTTTAGGGTCAAAATCCGTTAAAAATGGGTAATTATACCATTTTCTAGATGTTCGAAAATCCTAGGAGAGGCAGGCAAGCAAGAAATTTTACAACAAATGCTCCGAGAATTCTAGATCTCAAATCGTCTTCCGAACAGATATTTTCCGGAAAAATTGCCGTTGGGTGCTCCTGATACATTCCCGGTCTATTTATTATAGTTCCAGCACAGGAAGAGAGAAAGAGAGCAGAGTATATCACTGGGGATGAAAAGGATCAGTTCGATATAGTGATGCAGACTAGTTCAAACACTCAATAATCTTGGCTTGCGTTTTGTATTTTTGTTCTTACATAAACATGTTTTTTTTTTTGGGGGGGGGGGGGGGGGGAGTAGGATGGGGTAGCCAGTTTTTAAAAGCACATTTAGAAGGGTCATGCCTTTTTTAGTTTTCCTTGGAAGGGGTCAAAACGTTTCGTTGTGCTCTCTGATGGATCTTACCAGCCCACCCACCGGCATAAATATAATGAATGGTCCCTAAATGGTACCTTTTTTTAGTTGAGAAGAATAATCGCTAAATAATTAACCTTGTGTATTTTAAATTAAGTTATAGAATAAGAGCTGCTTGATAAAGTAGTAGGCACTTTGGAAAAAAAATAAACAACCTAAAAACCTTATTTAGCTGTAATGAAGAGCATTGCATTTCAAAAGAGGTCAAAGAAATGCTCTTGCATCAAAGGGCAATAATCATGCCGACCAAAAAGTAAATCAATCTGTGTGTCATGACCTCTCAGTAGGAAATATAGGCGGCAAAGATCACATTTGCTCAGCCTAAACGTTTTCCTCCAGAGCATAGTCTACCCACTAGAGAAAAAATTCATTGGAATAAGCGGCATTTTGGCATGAGGTAAAAGTCGTGTGTTGCCTATTTACACTTGAATGGTTTTTTTTTTCAATTAGTTTTTATTCAGTTTATTTGAGAAGTAAAATTTTGCTTTAAATCTGACGTTTTGTAATAATAATAAAATTGACAAAATCTTCCGCTAACTTCTGTGAAAGCCATTCCTATTTTTCTTTCGGGATCATTTGCGGTCGACTTTGGGGATCACTTGCGGTCGAGGATGATTTGCCGTCCATTTTGGGGACCATTTGCGGTTGGGAATCATTTGCGGTACCCTACAGCCCTCCTTAATAGGCAGTCCTCCTTTTAGAATAAATTTTTAAATAAGCGCCCGGGCGCTTATTCGAGGAAGTACGGTAATTGATGATTGCAAAACCAACCAGTGGCTCAGAAGTACAAGACTGAAGACTGAGACAGTGTCTGATAAATGCAGCACAGGACCAGAACCTGCCTACCAAGTCTGACTTCGCAAGAATTGTGAAGGATATGACACCAAAGTCTACGCAGGATATGTAACAAGCAAGAACAAACGGTAGATCATACACTGGATTTCTCGAACTTCCAAAACTGAATTTTTAATGAGGTACAACTTTAATGAGGCAACTGCGTATATCCTTTGAAAGGAGTGTCAGCATTTACAAAATCAAAGTACCGAAGAGGTGCTATAAATACAAGCCTGAGACGGTCACCGAAATTGAAAAAGTTACAATCCTTTGGAATACACAGATTTAGTATGTACTAAAACAGTGGATAGTGTTTTTCGCGCGCTCTGATTGGCTACTCAATCAGTGAATATCCAACGGTATTCACTGATTCACCTCCATTTCCTCCAAGCGAGCGACGCCAAACTCGCGTAAGTTACGAGCAAAATTGCTTCCCGGTTTGCTGCCGTAACAAAAAAAGAAATTTCACAAATAATCAAGCAAGCTGTTCCCGAAATACACGAAGTTCGGTTTGGAAGTTTTAACAGGTATAAAGCTTTGTCTTTTTTACTTGAATTTATCGATGAAACCGATGAAAAAGTTTTTCGTTTACAAATGCAAATTAAGCTTAAGTCTTGCGTTACCTTATTAAGTTGACTTGTTCATAAATAAGCTTAAAACTAAATTTAAAAATCTTTTTTACAGAATGAATCACAACTCTTTTTGAAGAAATTTCCCTGCATGAGCTAAACAAATGCCTTCAAAAGTTTTATTTGTCGTCAAGAAAAAGCGACAGCTGCGGCCGTTCTGTCACTGCGCGCCAAAATTGTCATCGTTGGAAACATTAAATGAGTTAAAAATCATCATTTTTTGAGCACAATTATGTCACTGTTTTAGTATATACTAAAACAATTATTCACCTCAGTGTCGGTGGGCAGTGGTGGATGCCACCTCTACCTCGGTGAATAATTGTTATATATAAGGATGGAGAGTTGTCAGCGAACATGCCTGATATAGGTAGTGATCAAGGACCCCGCTAATCGATGTTGCAAGCTTATCGATGTGCCAGTACCATCCAACCAAAACTCCTCGACAAAGGTCACTGAAATATCTCGAAATACAAAGACCTTGAGATCGAAATCACGAAAATACGGAGAGTGAAAACAGAGATTGTGCCAGTTATTGTTGGTGAGCTGACACTCATAAGTAAGGGATGCAGTAGAATTTAGGAAAGATCTCGGAGCTACTTAACATCAATGAGCTGCAAAATATCAGGCTTAGAAACATCCAGCGCTCATGCTAGGAAGATTTCTGTTCATCCCGTAAAATATCCCTCCAGCACCTCAGGACAAAGGAATGGGCCCGGTTCTAGCAGAGTACAAGAAGCAATTCACAGCACTAGCACTGTGTAAAAGGGGGCATTCTGGTTGTTTTTTAGTGGAAATTACGTTGACTTGGGAAGGAAATAAATTAGGGTAGAAAAGGTATGAACATAGACCAGTTAGTTCGCTAATGGGATCAGAGGCACCTTGTTGCGGTGGTGGACTATCTGGTATTTTTTTACTACTTATTCTATTCTTTTTTTAAATTTTAACAACCCCCAAATCCAATATTTTCCAATTTTTCCAAAATTTTAAACATCCCCATCCCATTTTCAAACATTAAAAACATTCGGAAAATCATCCAAAAATTCTCAAAAAAATATTGCATCATAGGACTCCTGACCAACTTAATACATGGAGTCATTTTTTGATTTCCAATGAAATCCTGGCTACATTGTAGTTATTAAATTTAGACAAAAAAGGGCGGAAATCAACAAAAATAATGCTTTTAAACAAACTGCCCCCTTAAACTGGCACGCTTGAAAAATAGACCAATTTCTGTATATTAAAATTCATACTTGGCTCCAAGGCTTAGGGGAATAAAACAAAAGAAATCACCATGAGAGTAAGCCATGAATAAAACAAGTATGAATTTCAATATAATATCGAAATTGGTTTTTTTCTCCACATTTTCATGTTATACACTCGAAGTTTTGGAAATAATTTAGAACATTGAGCTTGTTACAAGTGCATCTGTTTTAGCCAACTCAGCATGGTTACTTACAAGTAAACTGGCATTATTTAGGTCACCTTAGAAATCGTACAATTTAGACTTATGTGTAACTAATAAATCGGGGAGGAGATGGAAAATTGTAAGGGGAGGGGTGCAGCAGGGCTGCAAACCCAACTGTGAGGATTATTGGATGAGATTAAAAAAATAGCTAAGTAAGTAATTAGCTAATTCAGCAACAGTTTTATAATGCAATAATTGTAAAATAGATTCAAAAGTCAAATGGTCGACGCCTTAGACATGCGATTGATGAAAACCGCTTTCAAAATTGCGTACGTTATGTCAGTTTCAGTGTCTCGGTACAAACTGGATTGAAACATTCTGGGCGGGTGTGTCTCGTTATCCATTGCTCGGCCGGAATGAAGCGGATTCGTTCAATCTTAGAGGCGGAACGTACCAGTTAGGGCCATTTATACCAGAAAAGAAAAGACGCGTCCACAATAAGACGCCAACTTCACCGTATAAACGGCGGCACAACTCGTCTGAAATAAGACGCTACTTAGCTAAGAATAAAACAGGTATTAAAGTCTATTCTTAGATAAGTCGGGTCTTATCTTATTTCAGACAAAATGTGTCGTTTATACGGTAAACGTTTAGGGCAAATCTTATGTAAGACGAGTCTTATTTCTCCCCGTATAAATAGCCTTAACCGTAAAGTTGTTACTTTTCCTACTTACTAGAAATTTCTTGAGCGAAGAATATTTCAAATCCTGTCTTGTTCTCGAGCAGCCAGTCCGTGTGGAACGTTAATACAACGTAGTTTCCTGATACAAGAAGGTCTGTTCCAGTGAGCTGGTCACCGCAGTATCGAACTTCGGTGATGCCATTCGTTATTTTCAAATAATCGATCCTACAAGAAAATCTCTATCAATACAAGTTGCTGTACAGCAACAAATATCTTTCCCCCTCATTCTCCTCGCTAGATGCCAAAATAACGGTTTATCAGACTGATTCTCGAGATTTATAAAAAAAAATCCACCAATCAGAGCTAAAGGGACGGTAGCTGACCTAAACGTATACTTGATGAAAGTGAGATTCGATTAGACTAAACTTATAAGAAGCTATTTGAGAATGTTTTTGTATGCCTTCAAGTTTTTGACCCGCAATCTCAAAATTAAAGTTCAGAAAAGACGGTCGAAACGTACTTAGTCCTAAACAACAAAACAGAAAAGAGAAGAGCGACTTGAGTTTTCCAGACATTTTGGACGGACAAGCCATCCTTCTTCAGGGGATTTAATGAAGAATCGGAAAGTCGACTTTCTGATTCTTCATTAAATCTCCCGAAGAAGGAGGGCTTGTCGGTCCGAAATATCGGGAAAACTCAAGTCGCTTTTCTCTTTGCTGTTTTGTTATTTATTTCTATATTTTTGTCTTGGATAAAACAGCAGGATTTGGCTGTCGTCATTTATATAAAAAGTATTTATTCCTACCTGCATTCCGAATCTGACGCCAGGTCAAAACTTTGAAACTTGAGTCTCATCGCCTTACCAGACGGAATCGAAGTATTGTAGACGCAGCTCATGTTGGCTGCGTAGAAGCCATTTGAGTATGCAGGACTTTTCAATGTATTGTTCACTACTGACCCACATGAAACTGAAATGTAAGCAATGGATTTCAAGATCCTTTGTTCTTGTAACTAAATTCTAGGTACACATATATACACAAGCAATCCATCTCACACAGGAAATGGGTAGTCATGAAAACCCACTGCTGGGAATGATCAAAGACTACGGTTTATTTCTATATTGTACTGAAATTCCCTTCAAAGCCAAACAAAGGAGGGTATAAAGTTGGTTTACTTGTGCTCCAACGTACAGGGAAATTTAGACCCCTTCTACTATACAAGATGGTTGGCTGAACGTCCCTTGGGCTTAAACTGTGCTATTAAAGTTGGTTAAGAAGGATAAGGCGCTAGCTTGAATCTGAGATACTTTATTGGTATAGACATCGCAGCCAGAATCTGCAAATTACGTGTAAACAAGATAAAAACTACTAAATTATAGAAAACGCATAAATTCCAATCGATTTAAAAAAAGTTATAACTCAAAAGAATATCTACATATACATAGAATATATAAAATAAGAACAAAGGTTTTGTTTTAAATAACTGGTCAGCGGCTCTTCTATACGAATTTACCCGGAGGCATTGGGAATTAAACATAATTCTTGGGCCTGCAAGTTTTAAACTTGACATCAAAAGTTCTGGCATGCCTGAGGGTGTAACTATGCGAGTCAGGCAGTAAGTGATGAAGACGGTGATCTCTGTCCTCTAAGATATTTATCGAAAAGGGATTGACACAGGCGCTGATAATGAACCACTAGTAATAATTCTAGGTCTGACGAAGGCAGAGCGTTGTCGCAGGATAAGGCTAGGTAGGGTATATGATGGAGAGAGCCAAGTCGTCGATTAGGTACTGAGATAACGAAGCGTGATCAAATTCCCCAGGGTGGGAAACGAAAGGTCAATCAAAAGTGTCAAAAAAGCCCCCACCCCAGGGGAAAAAATCTAAACAAACAATACTATAATACTGTATAAAACGAATTAAAAGAACATTTCAAAAGTACGTCCTTACTAAACGTAAGCTCCGTTAAATTACTCGCTGTAATTAAGTATTTTCTCTCTCCACTAGCATCTCTTTTTTTGAACAACAAAATCACTCTAGGAAGATTGAGCGTGCTATTATGATATTAATGAAACGTAAAATGCTTTATAACATCTGTTCAACATGTCGGAACAGGTCGGATCAGTGACCCGTAAAAAATCCTCTGACTTTCATGGTGGAATTCGATTTCAATCGAGTTTTACAATCAAATGGGAACTTAAAGATAAAAACTTTCTCAAAATAGACATTATCTGTTTACATGACAGTTTAAAGTATCGGATTATGGCGATTAAAACAAATGAAAACTTCACACCTTTCTCCAACAGTGTGACTTTCAGAAAGCCTCGAGGTAACCGCTTCTGAATTGATACCAGGCTTCTGTCGGTCAAAGTCAAATGTCCCGACCCCGGGGTCGCTTCGCACGATCAAAAGCCCGACAGGGGGATAGTCTCAGGCATCTAATCCCCGCCCCTTGCCCGCACTCCTTCCCCCCCCCCCCCCCCCCAACGGGGTTTACATTAATAGGAGCATAACGCACGTAAATTTTAATCATATACCAATAATCCTTGAACATCCGAACAGATAAATATTTTGTAGGACAGCTCCAAATTCACTAAACGAGCTTCTAATACATTGGCGAAACCATTTTAGGTCATTTTAGGGGATTTGGAGACATCGGGTCGTTGGGTGCCCCTGTATTTTTAACGTGTGAGCTTCCAAAAGCAATTACTTTTGAAAAATCTTTAATTTAATTCTCTAGAGATCCTCATTCCCAAAAGCCTCGTCCCGAATTGTTTGAGGTTGAATTCTAAAATATGGAAATTGGTCAATTCATATCGAGTAGTCAAACAGTAGTTTTACCATTAAGAGATGAGTGACTCAGAGAAATACGAATTCTTAACGTTAAGGCAGAGTAGTTTGGAAACTCTTTTGGACCTTCTACCGCGACAGATTTTTGTGTCAGGCGTCCGACGAGTCACATTGCAAGCCAGGCTGTTCGCAGGTAGACGTTGGACAGCTTGGCTTAGGGTAGTTAGTAATACGACCCACGCGATTTTCTGGGTGGGAAGGGGGGCCGTTCGCCTCTGCGTGGCTCCGCTGAAAACTGAGCAAGAATCAACGATTTCCACCCCAAATCAATATTTATCATCAGAAGTTAACGTAATCGCACGTGAAACCGATTGACACCCACGTTAAACCTGTTAATTAGGTGTATATCAACATTCATATTCATGCTCAGTTGTATTAAAGTATGGTAAAATGATCGATCAGCGCCCCACAGCCTTTAATGCCCCATTATTTGTCTACTTATAATAATAATAGACATTTATATGGCGCGGTATCCACTAATTGCTCAAAGCGCTGTACAATAATATGGTAAGAAACTAGAGTTAAAAATTATTGTAATATAAAATAAAAATTAAATAAAGCTACTAAAATCAAACATCTCAGGCTAATTTAAATAAGTATGTCTTCAACTGCGTCCTGAACTGGTCGACAGATGTAACACCCCTGAGTTCAGGGGGAAATTGGTTCCATAACCTAGGAACAGCTGCGGAAAAAGCCCTAGCATCATACGTCTTTAACCTAGTCCTAGGCACGGCTAGAAAATTCTGGAAACTAGAACGAAGTAATCGTGGACCATTAGTGTAGCGTAAAAGTTCGGATAGGTAAGTCGGTGCCAAGCCATTAAGACATTTGTAAACTAAGAGTAAAATTTTAAGATGTATGCGATAACCCGGCGGCAACAATTGAAGTTTGAACAGGATAGGAGTGATATGGTCAAACCGCTTAGATAATATAACAATGCGTGCAGCAGTGTTTTGTATCAGTCTTAACCTGTTTAACAGGTAATTAGGAAGACCATATAACAAAGAGTTACAGTTATCGAGTTTAGAGCTAATAAACCCATGTACTAAAATTTAAGAGGTATCTTCAGTTACGTACTTCCTAATCTTAGCTAGGTTCAACTTATGTAATCTAAACTACTATTATGACTCCAATAAACCTTTCCCAATCCTCAATTCTCAAAACAAAAACCCTATCATAACTTATTAAGCTATGTTTAGACCAGTTTTCGCTCACCCATAAAGTACACTCACGCGCTACATTCCTTAATTCCTTGTATCTCCTTGACTACTTCAGGTGCTGTCCTGTAAGAGCTGCTAATAAATGCTTTAGCAATAACGAATATTAACTCTTTCCTTTACAAACAACACTTTTTATTGAAACGAACATTCCATCCATAATCATTACAGTCAGTCGTTTCGACTAAGATTGTTCTAAGGCTCAGCTCAGTTTTATAAGTCTCCTCCAGGTAGGTCTGTCGTTAACCCTCTCATCGGTTGAGATCGATGTCTCTCCAATTCATGTTTCTCTTAGCAACATATGTGAACCTTAATCTACTCCTCTATTGATTACGCATTGCCAAACAGAGTTGAATGTATAACAGCTTCTTCGGTAGTCTGTTATTGTTCATCCTATGCACGTGGCCCAATCTAAGATTTTTCTCAATGAGAATATCAGCCATTGATTGAAGTCCTGCTCACTGGTTGGAAAGGCGTAGTGATCTACATCCTGTCAGGGTACCACGACTATTAATTCTCACAGAAGGTGTGGCACCGCCAGGGTTGAACACGTTAACCAACTGATACAACAGATACAAGATGGTATGACTCGTCAACTTACATGCTCCATAACTTCAGATAGGTCTGCTACCCCTGTGAAGGCTAGTGTTATTGCTCAACCAGAACAAAAACCATGTAAAAGTCTCACCATGATCACCGCCTGTCATTTATCCGAGCTGAAGTCATCCTTTGAACACGGGTATTAAAAGCCTTTATTTGAAATCAAAGGTAATTACCCAGGGTAGTCCATTCAGGGAGCTCACAAAGCATACCTGCTATCAATAGGAGCCCTGACTTCACTAACTAGACTATGAATAATAATAATAATAATAATGATAATGATAATGACAATGATAATGATAATGATAATGATAATGATAATGATAATGATAATGATAATGATAATGATAATGATAATAATAATAATAATGAAATATGTACAAGGTAATATAACAAATGTACTGATAACAAGATCTTTTAAGATTAAGGACATTTACAATAACTATTGAAAACCATACTTCCACGGTAATAAAAGGATCTCTTGGCCACTTCTGTGCTTCTGGCAGGCAGATGCAAGAGATTGTTCTGGCGCGTTGAACGAGTTCAAATGTCCTTGTTAAAAACAAAGTAGTTCTTCAAATACTGAGGGCACCGGCCATGTATACATTTCCTTACAAGCTTTAGGATGTGTTTATCGCGTCTGGACCTAGGACTTGGCCATGCATTTCAAAGCTTTCGTCGCAGTGTCACTACTAGGTGTTTTAATTACAATTCTTCCAACGTACTTCTGCAGAGTTTCTAGAGTTCCACTATTTACTTCCCCACAGCACCCCCAAACCCCAGCACAGTACTCTAAAGTCGGTCTAACCGTAGATAAAAAAAAGGCATTAGCACTATGTGTGGTGATATAACGCAAACACGTCCTAACAGACCGACCCGCCTGCCAGCTTTAAACACAATTGCTTTAACATGTTCGTTCGAACTGAGGTGTTCATCAAAGATGACACCCAGATACTAAAACTCAGTAACACGCTTTATAGCAGACCCTATTAGCGTTTACAGGACGAAAAGGAATTCTCTTTCGTTAGAACAATGCCTAAATCTCTTGCCGTGTCAACATGCTTCATGGCCTTGAGCAGACAGATATTCGTTTGAGGATTCCTGCGAACATTAAGAAACATTATGAAGCTCCCCAGATTGTAAACATCTTGAGTCACGGAAACAACCCTGTAATATCGCCAATCAGCTTTCCTTCCATTCTGCCATGGTCACGGGCTGTCATCTCTCCTTCGACCTTAACGAGGTTCTGGTATCGACGAGCTTATCATGTTTTCAACGTCTTTAAGGGAGCAGTACGGTTAAAAGCGTTATTTTTCGTTGATTTCGACCCTTTTTCTTACATATCTGGCCAAGATTCCATTCAATCCAAAAATAACTCAATTAAGTTACAGTCCTTAATTCAATATTTATTTATCAACTTTTCAACGATTTTCGGATGTTTTTAATGTATAAAATTTAGGGAGGGAGTAGCCTGCGTAGCCGTGATCCAAAAAAAAAAGTGGGGACGAGGCGTTTGAATTTCTCGCTGCTTACGTCGCTCTTGGGGGCTTCGCCGCCAGATCTGAACACTCGACTACTACACAATACCACCAGCTACGCAGGCTAGGAAGGAAGATGTTAAAAATTTTGGGAAAATGGGAAAATAAATTATTGGATTTGGGGGTTGTTAAAAATTAAAATATGAAGTGAATAATTTGTAGACAATTACCAGATAGTCCACTTCTACAACAATTAAAAGGTGCCTCTGATCGCATCAGCGGACTAACTGCACTGGTTTATGTGTATACCTTTTCAAACCTAATTTATTTTCTTCCCAAATCAACATCATTTCCCCAGAAAATTAACTGTAATGCCCCCTTAACTTCGCTATTCTTGAAATTGGAAATCAAGGTTCTTCTTTCCTACACCAAGTTTGGTTGTTTAATTTATTTTATTTTTCAGAAGAAGGCAAGGACACAACGGGGCAAATATATCAACTCAGAATCTAAAACCACGCTCACCCCGGTAAAGAAAGCAGATAACAGTTAAGACCCGCAAGGCGGGAAGGCCCTTAAATTAAGGATATATTCTTTCATGCAAAGCTGCCATAACTATGCTGACTAAGGGGACAAAATGCAGTACACAATACATGTATATGGAGCTGAATAAATACGACTGCTCGTTCGTTTAAGTGTTCCGTATATCATCTCTCCTCTCGTTTTTTATGATACCTAACACCCATTAATTTTCACTTGTTAAATAACATACAGTGAAACCTCTACAAAGCGGACACCTTCGGGACCTTCCCAAATGTCCGCTTAATAGAGGGTGTCCGCTTAATAGAGGTTTGTAAAAATAGCGCAATGTTTGTTAACGATTAACATTCAACGGTTACTAGTACTCTGTACTTTGATAAAGTTCCATGTTGTCAAGGAAACTAAGGAGGCTGTGCCGTACTTTGTGCAAGACTTTTAGGTTAACTCTGATCGCGGATGACAATCATAGCTAATCATACGGCCGAGTATCGGTCATTTGACAGCTAAATGTATTGATTTATCTTTATTAATCGACTACAGTACGTATTTCAAGGAATTGTCAATTCAGTTCGGTGTCCGCTTAATAGAGGTTTTAAACAGTAGAAATTAGCCAAATACGATTTATTTTAGTGTCCGCGTCCGCTTAATAGAGGAGTCAGCTGAATAGGTGTTCGTTATAAAGGGACATATCAGAAGTTCGTTTTGGGAACCGGCTTAGTGTCCGCTTAATAGAGGGTGTCCCCTTAATTGGCAGTCAGCTTCATAGAGGTTTCACTGTGTTCACTTGTCAAGTTTTGAGGACGTTTTGTGTTGCTCAGACTTTCTAAGGGCCTGTTTATATGAAGGTGGGGGACCCCATATAGGTGAGGTAACATGCCGCGGGTTACCCCACCTATCATGTAAATGTAATCAAATTAAAATGAGAGATCATGTGAACTGGCGGGTTACCTCACCTACCTGGGGTCCCCCTGCGCCATGTAAACAGACCCTAAGGGAGCAAGGTATATACTAAATGGAACATCCTATTACAATAGTCAGACTTGAAACAGAGGGGGCTTGAAGAACGTGCCTTTTCACCACAGCTGTTTTCTCCGAGCGAGTTTTGTGATACACCAATCACTAACAACCACGATGCATGGTACAAATAGTTCGACTCAGTAAATTGACACTATCGCCCGATGAAGACCTGCAGTGTGCGGTCGAACGTCGCGATCAATATCAAAGTGACAATCGTGAGACAAACGATAAAACTAAACCCTTTATAAGCCAGTTAGTTGGCTAATGCGATCAGAAGCACCTTGTTGCGTTGGTGGACTATCTGGTATTTTTCTACTACTTATTCTATTCTTTTTTTAAATTTTAACAACCCCCAAATCCAATATTTTCCAATTTTTCCAAAATTTTAAACATCCCCCTCCCATTTTCACACATTAGAAACATTCAAAAAATCATCCAAAATTCTCAAAAAAATATTAAGACTCCAACTTGATACATGGAGTCATTTTTTGATTTCCAATGAAATCCTGGCTACATTGTAGATATTTATTCATAAGAAAAAAGGGAAAAAATCAACAAAAAACAATGCTTTTAAACAGACTGCAACTTAAATGGGTAAGCTTGAAAAATAGACCAATTTCTGTATATTAAAATCCATACTTGGCTCCAACGTTTAGGGGAACAAAACAAAAGAAATAACCATCAGGCTAAGCCATGAATCAATAACACATTTCTTTTGTCTTATTCTCACAGGCCTGACGGAACGAAGTATGAATTTCAATATAATATCGAAATTGGTCTATTTCCGCGCATTTTGATGTTCTACACTCGACGTTATGGAAATAATTTAGAACACTGAGCTTGTTACAAGTGCATCTGTTTTAGTCAACTCAGCATGGTCACTTACAAGTAAACTGGCATTATTTTTGAAAGTCATCTTAGAAATCTTACAGTTTAGACTTGTGTGTAACTAATGAATTTATTACCCCAAACAAAGGAAGAAACGGGTTGGGGGTGGAAATTGGAGAGGGAGGGGTGCAGGAGGGCTGCAAATCCAACTGTGAGGATTATTGGATGAGATTAAAATTATAGCTAAGTAAGTAATAAACTGATTACGCAACAGTTTTATAATGCAATATTTGTAAAATAGATTCAAAAGTCAAATGGTCGACCCCTTAGAGATGCGATTGATGAAAACCGCTTTCAAAATTGCGCACGTGATTTTAGTGCCAGTGTCTCGGTACAAACTGGATTGAAACATTCTGGGCGGGTGTCTCGTGTTATCCATTGCTCGACCGGGATGAAGCGGATTCGTTCAATCTAGAGATGGAACAATTAGGGCCATTTATACCAGGAAAAAAACAGACGCGTTCTCAATGAGACGCCAACTTCACCGTATAAACGGGACAATTCGTCTGAAATAAGACAGGACTTAGCCAAGAGAAAAACAGGTGTTAAAGGCTATTCTTAGTTAAGTCGGGTCTTATCTTCTTTCAAGCAAATGTGTCGTTTATACGGTAAAGTTCGCGTCTCATTTAGGGCGCGTCTTATGTAAGACGAGTCTTATTTCTCCCCGTATAAATAGCCTTAACTGTAAAGTTGTTACCTTTTCCTACTTACTAGAAATTTCTTGAGCGAAGAATATTTCAAATCCTTTCTTGTTCTCGAGCAGCCAGTCCGTGTGGAATGTTAACACAACGTAGTTTCCTGATACAAGAAGTTCTGTTCCACTGAGCTGGTCACCGCAGTATCGAAGTTCGGTGATGCCATTCGTTATTTTCAAATAATCGATCCTACAAGAAAATCTCTATCAATACAAGTTGCTGTACAGCAACAAATATCTCTCCTCCTCATTCTCCTCGCTAGATGCCAAAATAACGGTTTATCAGACTGATTCTCGAAATTGATAAGAAATCCACCAATCAGGGCTAAAGGGACGGTAGCTGACCTAAACGTATACTTGATGAAAGTGAGATTCGATTGGACTAAACTTACAAGAATTAAGCTATTTGAGAATGTTTTTGTATGCCTTCAAGTTTTTGACCCGCAATCTCAAAATTAAAGTTAAAAAAAAGACAAGCTAGACGTATTTATTCCTAAAGAACAAAACAGCAAAGAGAAAAGCGACTTGAGTTTTTCAAATATTTTGGACGGACAAGCCGTTCTTCTTCAAGGGATTTAATGAAGAATCGGAAAGTCGACTTTTTGATTCTTTATTAAATCTCCTGAAGAAGGACGGTTTGTCCGTCCGAAATATCGGGAAAACTCAAGTCGCTTTTCTCTTTGCTGTTTTGTTATTCATTTCTATATTTTTGTCTTAGATAAAACAGCAGGATTTGGCTGTCGTCGTTTATATAAAAATTATTTATTCCTACCTGCATTCTGAATCTGACGCCAGGTCAAAACTTTGAAACTTGAGTCTCATCGCCTTACCATACGGAATGGAAGTATTGTAGACGCACCTCATGCTGGCTGCGTAGAAGCCATTTGAGTATGCAGGACTTTCCAATGTATTGTTCACTACTGACCCACATGAAACTGAAATGTAAGCGATGGATTTCAAGACCCTTTGTTCTTCTAACTAAATTCTGGGTACACATATGTACACAAGCAACCTACCTCACACAGGAAATGGGCAGTCATGCGAACCCACTGCTTGGAATGATCAACGTTTATTTCTATATTGTATTGAATTTCCCTTCAAAGCCAAAAAAAATATGGTATAAAGTTTGGTTTTCTTGTGCTCCAACGTACAGGGAAATTTAGACCCCTTCTACTATACAAGATGGTTGGCTGAACGTCCCTTGGGCTTAAACTGTGCTATTAAAGTTGGTAAAGAAGAATAAAGCTTGAACAGATACTTTATTGGTATAGACATCGCAGCCAGAAGCTGCAAATTACGTGTAAACAAGATAAAAACTACTAAATTATAGAAAACGCATAAATTACAATCGATTTAAAAAAAGTTATAACTCGAAAGAATATCTACATATACATAAAATATATAAACTAAGAACAAAGTTGTGTTTTTTTAATAACTGGTGGCTATTCTAAATGAGTTTATCCGGAGGCATTGGGAATTAAAGATAATTCTTGGGCCTGCAAGTTTCAAACTTGCGATCAAAAGTCCTTGCATGCCTAAGGGTGTAACTATGCGAGTCAGGCAGTAAGGGATTAAGACTGTGATCTCTGTCCTCTAAGATATTTATCAAAAAGAGATTGACACAGGCGCTGATGATGAACCACTAGTGATAATTCAAGGTCTAACGAAGCTAGAGCGTTGTCGTAGGATAAGGCTAGGTGAGGCATATGATGGAGAGAGCCGAGTCGTCGATTAGGTACTGAGGTAACGAAGTGTGAAACACAGGAATCGCGTAATTGCAAACAGATCGGCCTTCTCGACATAAGGGCGCTTTTATTGCCTATAAGAAAATACAGGCGTTTAGATGCTTTCTTTACCATCTCAAACACGTGCATATTCCTAGAAAGGTATCTGGTATATTTTTGAGTCCGTTGCTGATTGCCTCAAATTCCTCGGCTAATTTTTCATAACCATCTAGAGTTGACCAAATTCGGAAGGCGTTTGCGAATATCCAGTAAAATGACATCAATTATTCGGGTAATCGCTGAAAAAAGTGACGGAAACCGAGAAGCCTTGAGAACGTTAGGCTGCGTTAGCTCAGCTGTTTGTGTCCAGCTGGCAAAGAATATCCCTGCTATACCTAACATCCTTTGTACCCCAAATTTACAAAAGAACAGAAAAATTGTAATGAACTCAAGACACCAGAAGAAGTAAGCACGTTTTAAGCTAAGAGTTACTTTAAGTGAATCAATCATGTTCTTTTTTGCTGCTATATTTACTTTCGTTTGCCGCGGTTCGATTCTATGACCAATTTTCCTTCTTAAAAACACCTCGCTGCACTAAAATTAAAACTCGTCTATTGGGTCTCACAAGAATGAGGACAAAACCTAAAAAAAATGAAAAAACTGTTGAAGAACAGTTAAATATGGGTTGTTTAAATGGAACAATGGGGTATGTGATATAATCACCTGGTACGACACCAGGTGAACATGTCACATACCTCAGAGGGATAGGTAAATAACATGCTTATTTTTCACGTGTGAGCTTTCCAAAAGCAATTGCTTTTGAAAAATCTTTAATTTTTTTCTCTAGAGATGCTCATTCCCAAAAGCCTTGAATTGTTTGAGGTTGAATTCTAAAATATGGAAATTGGTCAATTCATATGGAGTAGTCAAACAGTAGTTTTACCATAAAGAGATGAGTGACTCAGTGACTCAGAGAAATACGTATTCTTAACGTTAAGCCGGAGCAGATTTTTGTGTCAGGCGTCCGACGAGTCACATTTCAAGCCAGGCTGCTCGCAGGTAGACGTTTGACAGCTTGGCTTAGGGGTAGTTTGTAATACGACCCACGCGATTTTCTGAGTGGGAAGGGGGACCCTTCACCTCTGCGTGGCCCCGCTGAAAACTGAGTAAGATTCAACGATTTCCACGCCAAATCAATATTTATCATCAGAAGTTAACGCAATCGCACGTGAAACCGATTGAAGACCCACTTAAACCTGTTAATTAGGTGTATATCAACATTCATATTCATGCTTAAGGTATGGTACCTTGTATCTCCTTGACTACCTTAGGTGCTGTCCTGTAAGAGCTGCTAATAAATGCTTTAGCAATAACGAATATTAACTCTTTCCTTAAAACACAACAGTTTTTATTTAAACGAACATTCCATCCATAATCATCACAGTCAGTCGTTTCGACTAAGAATGTTCTAGGGCTCAGCACATTTTTATAAGTCTCCTCCAGGTAGGTCTGTCGTTGGCCCTCTCCTGCCATCGGTTGAGATCGATGTCTCTCCAATTCATATTTCTCTTAGCAACATATTTGAACCTTAATCTAGGCCTCTATTGATTACGTATTACCAAACAGGCCTCTACTGATTACGCATTGCCAAACATAGTTGAAAGTATAACAGCTTCTTCGGTAGTCTGTCATTATCCATCCTATGCACGTGAGCCAGCAATCTAAGATTTTTTCTCAATGAGAATATCAGCTATTGATTGAAGTCCTGCCCACTGGTTGGAAAGGCGTAGTGATCTACATCCTGTCAGGATACCACGACTATTAATTCTCACAGAAGGTGTGGCACCGCCAGGGTTTAACACCTTAACCAACTGATACAACAGATGACAAGGTGGTATAACTCGTCGTCCAACTTACATGCTCCATAACTTAGATAGGCCTGCTACCCCTGTGAAGGCTAGTGTTATTGCTCAACCAGAACAAAAGCCATGTAAACGTCTCACCATCATCACCGCCTGTCATTTACCCGAGCTGAAGTCATCCGTTGAACACCGGCATTAGACGCCTTTATTTAAAATGAAAAGTAATTACCCAGGGTGCTAGGAGCTAGGAGCCCTGACTTCACTAACTAGACTATAAATAATAATAATAATAATAATAATAATAATAATAATAATAATAATAAAATATGTACGAGGTAATATAACAAATGAACTAATAACGAGATCTTTTAAGATTAAGGACATTTACAATCATGGATATTAAAAACCATACTTCCAAGGTAATAAAAGGATCTCTTAGCCACTTCTGTTCTTCTGGCAGGCAGATGCAAGAGATTGCTCTGGCTCGTTGAACGAGTTCAAATGTCCTTCTTAAAAACAAAGCAGTTCTTAAAATACTGAGGGCACCGGCCATGTATACATTTCCTTACAAGTTTTAGGATGTGTTCATCGCGTCTGGACCTAAGAATTGACCATTTCAAAGCTTTCGTCGCAGTGTCACTACTAGCTGTTTTTATTTACAATTCTTCCAACGCACTTCTGCCGAGTTTCTAGAATTCCACTATTTACTTCCCCACAGCACCCCTAGACCCCAGCACAGCACTCTAAAGTCGGTCTAATCACAGATAAAAAAAAATGGCATTAGCACTATGTGTGGTGATATAACGGCAAACACGTCCTAACAGACCGACTCGCCCGCCAGCTTTAAACACAATTGCTTTAACATGTTTGTTCCAACTGAGGTGTTCATCAAAGATGACACCCAGATACTAAAACTCAGTAACACGCTTTATAGCAGACCCTATTAGCGTTTACAGAACGAAAAGGAATTCTATTTCGTTAGAACAATGCCTAAATCTCTTGCCGTGTCAACATGCTTCATGGCCTTGAGCGGACAGATGTTCGTTTGAGGATTCCTGCGAACATTAAGAAACATTATGAAGCTCCCCGGATTGTAAACATCTTGAGTCACGGAAACAACCCTGTAATATCGCCAGTCAGCTTTCCTTCCATTCTGCCATGGTCACGGGCTGTCATCTCTCCTCCGACCTTAACGAGGTTCTGGTATCGACGAGCTTATCATGTTTTCAACGTCTTTAAGGGAGCAGTACGGTTAAAAGCGTTATTTTTCGTTGATTTCGACCCTTTTTCTTACATATCTGGCCAAGATTCCATTCAATCCAAAAATAACTCAATTAAGTTACAGTCCTTAATTCAACAATTCTTTATCAACTTTTCAACGATTTTCGGATGTTTTTAATGTATAAAATTTAGGGAGGGAGTAGCCTGCGTAGCCGTGATCCAAAAACAAAAGTGGGGTCGAGGCGTTTGAATTTCTCGTTGCTTACGCCGCTCCTCGCGGCTTCGCCGCCAGATCTGAACACTCGACTAGTACACAATACCGCCAGCTACGCACGCTAGGAAGGGATATGTTTAAAATTTTGGGAAAATGGGAAAATAAATTATTGGATTTGGGGGTTGTTAAAAATTAAAATATGAAGTGAATAATTTGTAGACAATTACCAGATACTCCACCACCACAACAATTAAAAGGTGCCTCTGATCCCATCGGCGGACTGAATGCACTGGTTTATGTGTATACCTTTTCAAACCTAATTTATTTTCTTCCCAAATCAACATCATTTCCCCAAAAAACTAACTGTAATGCCCCCTTAACTTCGCTATTCTTGAAATTCTTCAAATATTGTTTTTCAATGAACATCATCAGTGTAATTCAATTTGTCTTAAAAGCTTTTCTTTATCTCCCTTAGTGATGGCGAAGTTTATGAGTTCGATATGTGTCGACCTTGGAGCACACAGTTTTTTCCCCACCACTCACCCCTTTAAAATACACCTTTCTTTAGTCACGATGGCGTACGGTTGCGCGACGTTTGCTCGACTAGTGATATACTACACCAGACAAATGAAAGTCAAGTAGAAGAACTGAAAAACACTCTAGTAAGTTTTCTCGCCATCATTTAGAGAAAATCAAAATTTTAAAAATGTACTGCCGTGGGAACCGTTGCAACTGTTGCAACTGCCGCAATGCTTGTCTCTCATCGAATCTTACTTTTACGACTTTTTCTCCCGCTGCTCGTCTAACCAAATAACAGCCTAAAATTTAAAATATCATTTATTCTTCGTTTTAAGTCATTTCGTAGGCTTCCCGACGAAGTTTTTTATTTCAAGGGTGACCGAATTTGCCACGCAATGTAATGTTACAAATTATAATGTCTCTGAAAGCAAAGCTGAAAGCTATAAAGCCACTCACAATTTCTTTGTTTTGGAAGATGGTCGATAAAACAGCTTATTACAAACTTATAAACTTGTAATATTAAAAGAAATATAGGCTTTGAAAAATAGAATTCCTGTTGTGGAACGAACCGAAGTTGAAATGGTTGTTTTGATTGGTTTGGTTGTTTAATATTAGCTCGGTGTTGTGTACGAGTCTGCAATGGAAGCGTTTTTAGCACTTATTCGATACAATGAGTTAAAAATCAAAAGTTAACAGTTACATATGTGTCTATTATCCGATAGTCAAGCGCTAAGAAACATGTGGAAGGTTTTTCAGAGCAGTTTTTTAATTGTTTGCGTAGGTATGTAGGGAAACATGGTGCTCCGTAAATTGATTTATGTGGCAAAATGGTCTTCACGGTTCCGTTTCTCTACGGGACACCTTTTGCGGGCCACGGAAAACATTTTCACACAACAAAGTATAAAGGATGTGCTTTAAGATCATACTAGTTTTGGCCTCAAATTCTATGTACCAGTGGGCTTTTGTTGAAGTAGAAGTAAGCAAAAATTAGCCTAGTCGCTCACGCGCTTCAAGCGGGGTAACTAAAACGGCCAGAAGAAGAAGAAGTCGGCCAGACTAATTTGACAGCTTTTCAAAAGTAATCTAGTGTTTTAGAAAGAGCAAGTGAAGTACCATGATATATCAAAAGTACATTGCTAGATTTTATCGCGTTTACCAGCACGAGCGAAACGAAAATGCATCATTTTTGTCAATTTTTAATGGCGGCGGGAGGCCAAAAAGGCGATTTTCAAACTTTCCTCGATTTTGAAAAAACTTGAGCGCTTTGGGATGTTTTAATTGTATTTTCGAAAATAACTCACTTAAGGCTTTATTTGGGCAAAATATGAAGAAACTGAAAATTTTGAAACTGTCGCCGGATTTTCGATATTTACAGAAACTGGCTCTTAGGGGTAAGCTTGAAAAATAGACCAATTTCTGTATATTAAAATCCATACTTGGCTCCAACGTTTAGGGAAACAAAACAAAAGAAATCACCATCAGGCTAAGCCATGAATTAATAACACATTTCTTTTGTCTTATTCTCACAGGCCTGACGGAACGAAGTATGAATTTCAATATAATATCGAAATTGGTCTATTTCCGCGCATTTTGATGTTCTACACTCGACGTTATGGAAATAATTTAGAACACTGAGCTTGTTACAAGTGCATCTGTTTTAGCCAACTCAGCATGGTCACTTACAAGTAAACTGGCATTATTTTTAAAAGTCACCTTAGAAATCTTACAGTTTAGACTTGTGTGTAACTAATGAATTTATCACCCCAAACAAAGGAAGAAACGGGTTGGGGGTGGAAATTGGAGAGGGAGGGGTGCAGGAGGGCTGCAAATCCAACTGTGAGGATTATTGGATGAGATTAAAATTATAGCTAAGTAAGTAATAAACTGATTACGCAACAGTTTTATAATGCAATATTTGTAAAATAGATTCAAAAGTCAAATGGTCGACCCCTTAGAAATGCGATTGATGAAAACCGCTTTCAAAATTGCGCACGTGATTTTAGTTCCAGTGTCTCGGTACAAACTGGATTGAAACATTCTGGGCGGGTGTCTCGCGTTATCCATTGCTCGACCGGGATGAGGCGGATTCGTTCAATCTTAGAGGTGGAACAATTAGGGCCATTTATACCAGGAAAAAAACAGACGCGTTCTCAATGAGACGCCAACTTCACCGTTTAAACGGGACAATTCGTCTGAAATAAGACAGGACTTAGCCAAGAGAAAAACAGGTGTTAAAGGCTATTCTTAGATAAGTCGGGTCTTATCTTCTTTCAAGCAAATGTGTCGTTTATACGGTAAAGTTCGCGTCTTATTTAGGGCGCGTCTTATGTAAGACGAGTCTTATTTCTCCCCGTATAAATAGCCTTAACTGTAAAGTTGTTACCTTTTCCTACTTACTAGAAATTTCTTGAGCGAAGAATATTTCAAATCCTTTCTTGTTCTCGAGCAGCCAGTCCGTGTGGAATGTTAACACAACATAGTTTCCAGATGCAAGAAGTTCTGTTCCATTGAGCTGGTCACCGCAGTATCGAAGTTCGGTGATGCCATTCGTTATTTTCAAATAATCAATCCTACAAGAAAATATCAATGCAAGTTGCTGTACAGTAACAAATATCTCTTCTCCTCATTCTCCCCGCTAGATGCCAAAATAACGGTTTATCAGACTGATTCTCGAAATTGATAAGAAATCCACCAATCAGGGCTAAAGGGACGGTAGCTGACCTAAACGTATACTTAATGAAAGTGAGATTCGATTGGACTAAACTTACAAGAATTAAGCTATTTGAGAATGTTTTTGTATGCCTTCAAGTTTTTGACCCGCAATCTCAAAATTAAAGTTCAGAAAAGACAAGCTAGATGTATTTATTCCTAAAGAACAAAACAGCAAAGAGAAAAGCGACTTGAGTTTTTCAAATATTTTGGACGGACAAGCCGTTCTTCTTCAGGAGATTTAATGAAGAATCTGAAAGTCGACTTTTTGATTCTTTATTAAATCTCCTGAAGAAGGACGGTTTGTCCGTCCGAAATATCGGGAAAACTCAAGTAGCGCTTTCTCTTTGCTGTTTTGTTATTCATTTCTATATTTTTGTCTTAGATAAAACAGCAGGATTTGGCTGTCGTCGTTTATATAAAAATTATTTATTCCTACCTGCATTCTGAATCTGACGCCAGGTCAAAACTTTGAAACTTGAGTCTCATCGCCTTACCATACGGAATGGAAGTATTGTAGACGCACCTCATGCTGCCTGCGTAGAAGCCATTTGAGTACGCAGGACTTTTCAATGTATTGTTCACTACTGACCCACATGAAACTGAAATGTAAGCGATGGATTTCAAGACCCTTTGTTCTTCTAACTAAATTCTAGGTACACATATGTACACAAGCAACCTATCTCACACAGGAAATGGGCAGTCATGCGAACCCACTGCTTGGAATGATCAACGTTTATTTCTATATTGTATTGAATTTCCCTTTAAAGCCAAAAAAAGTATGGTATAAAGTTTGCTTTTCTTGTGCTTCAACGTACAGGGAAATTTAGACCCCTTCTACTATACAAGATGGTTGGCTGAACGTCCCTTGGGCTTAAACTGTGCTATTAAAGTTGGTAAAGAAGAATAAAGCTTGAACAGATACTTTATTGGTATAGACATCGCAGCCAGAAGCTGCAAATTACGTGTAAACAAGATAAAAACTACTAAATTATAGAAAACGCATAAATTACAATCGATTTAAAAAAAGTTATAACTCGAAAGAATATCTACATATACATAAAATATATAAACTAAGAACAAAGTTGTGTTTTTTTAATAACTGGTGGCTATTCTAAATGAGTTTATCCGGAGGCATTGGGAATTAAAGATAATTTTTGGGCCGGCTAGTTTTAAACTTGACATCACAAGTCCTTGCATGCCTGAGGGTGTAACTTTGCGAGTCAGGCAGTACATGATGAAGACGGTGATCTCTGGCCTCTAAGATATTTATCGAAAAGAGATTGACACAGGCGCTGATGATGCACCACTAGTGATAATTCAAGGTCTAACGAAGCTAGAGCGTTATCGTAGGGTAAGGCTAGGTGAGGCATATGATGGAGAGAGCCAAGTCGTCGATTAGGTACTGAGGTAACGAAGTGTGAAACACAGGAATCGCGTAATTGCAAACAGATCGGCCTTCTCGACATAAGGGCGCTTTTATTGCCTATAAGAAAATACAGGCGTTTAGATGCTTTCTTTACCATCTCAAACACGTGCATATTCCTAGAAAGGTTTCTGGAATATGTTTGAGTCCGTTGCTGATTGCCTCAAATTCTTCGGCTAATTTTTCATAACCATCTAGAGTTGACCAAATTCGGAAGGCGTTTGCGAATATCCAGTAAAATGACATCAATTATTCGGGTAATCGCTGAAAAAAGTGACGGAAACCGAGAGGCCCTGAGAACATTAGGCTGCGTTAGCTCAGCTGTTTGTGTCCAGCTGGCAAAGAATATCCCTGCTATACCTAACATCCTTTGTACCCCAAATTTACAAAAGAACAGAAAAATTGTAATGAACTCAAGACACCAGAAGAAGTAAGCACGTTTTAAGCTAAGAGTTACTTTAAGTGAATCAATCATGTTCTTTTTTGCTGCTATATTTACTTTCGTTTGCCGCGGTTCGATTCTATGACCAATTTTCCTTCTTAAAAACACCTCGCTGCACTAAAATTAAAACTCGTCTATTGGGTCTCACAAGAATGAGGACAAAACCCAAAAAAATGAAAAAACTGTTGAAGAACAGTTAAATATGGGTTGTTTAACTGGAACAATGGGGTATGTGATATATTCACCTTGTACGACACCAGGTGAACATGTCACATACCCCTGAGGGATAGGTAAATAACATGCTTATTTTTCACGTGTGAGCTTTCCAAAAGCAATTGCTTTTGAAAAATCTTTAATTTATTTCTCTAGAGATGCTCATTCCCAAAAGCCTTGAATTGTTTGAGGTTGAATTCTAAAATATGGAAATTGGTCAATTCATATGGAGTAGTCAAACAGTAGTTTTACCATAAAGAGATGAGTGACTCAGTGACTCAGAGAAATACGTATTCTTAACGTTAAGGCGGAGCAGTTTAGAAACTCTTTTGGACCTTCTACCGCGACAGATTTTTGTGTCAGGCGTCCGACGAGTCACATTGCAAGCCAGGCTGTTCTCAGGTAGACGTTTGACAGCTTGGCTTAGGGGTAGTTTGTAATACGACCCACGCGATTTTCTGGGTGGGAAGGGGGATCGTTCACCTCTGCGTGGCCCCGCTGAAAACTGAGTAAGAATCAACGATTTTTACGCCAAATCAATATTTATCATCAGAAGTTAACGCAATCGCACGTGAAACCGATTGACAACCCACGTTAAACCTGTTAATTAGGTGTATATCAACATTCATATTTATGCCTAAGGTATGGTAAAATGATTGATCAGCGCCCCACAACCTTTACTGCTCCATTATTTGTCTACTATAAATGCAATCTAAACTACTATTGACTCCAATAAACCTTTCCGAAACCTCAATTCTCAAAAGAAAAACCCCGCTCTCATAACTTATTAAGCTATGTTTAGACCAGTTTTCGCTCACCCATAAAGTACACTCACGCGCTACATTCCTTAATACCTTGCATCTCCTTGAATACCTCAGGTGCTGTCCTGTAAGAGCTGCTAATAAATACTTCAGCAATAACGAATATTAACTCTTTCCTTAACACACAACAGTTTTTATTTAAACGAACATTCCATCCATAATCATCACAGTCAGTCGTTTCGACTAAGACTGTTCTAGAGCTCAGCACATTTTTATAAGTCTCCTCCAGGTAGGTCTGTCGTTGGCCCTCTCCTGCCATCGGTTGAGATCGATGTCTCTCCAATTCATATTTCTCTTAGCAACATATTTAAACGTTAATCTTGTCCTCTATTGATTACGCATTACCAAACAGGCCTCTACTGATTACGCATTGCCAAACATAGTTGAAAGTATAACAGCTTCTTCGGTAGTCTGTTATTATCCATCCTATGCACGTGAGCCAGCAATCTAAGATTTTTTCTCAATGAGAATATCAGCCATTGATTGAAGTCCTGCCCACTGGTTGGAAAGGCGTAGTGATCTACATCCTGTCAGGATACCATGACTATTAATTCTCACAGAAGGTGTGGCACCGCCAGGGTTGAACACCTTAACCAACTGATACAACAGATATAAGGTGATATGACTCGTCGTCCAACTTACATGCTCCATAACTTAGATAGGCCTGCTACCCCTGTGAAGGCTAGTGTTATTGCTCAACCAGAACAAAAGCCATGTAAACGTCTCACCATCATCACCGCCCGTCATTTACCCGAGCTGAAGTCATCCGTTGAACACCGGTATTAGACGCCTTTATTTAAAATGAAAAGTAATTACCCAGGGTAGTCCATTCAGGGAGCTTACAAAGCATACCTGCTATCAATAGTTGCCCTGACTTTACTAACTAGACTATTAAAAATAATAATAATAATAATAATAATAATAATAATAATAATAATAATAATACCTAAAGGGAAAGACCCAGGTAGAACAACAAGATGATCTGACCATTGA
>NC_133205.1:18445246-18617746 GCF_958299795.1 Porites lutea | reverse complement strand
ACGAGCACAAATGTCCTTGTTAAAAACAAAGTAGTTCTTAAAATACTGAGGGCACCGGCCATGTATACATTTCCTTACAAGTTTTAGGATGTGTTCATCGCGTCTGGACCTAAGACTTGACCATTTCAAAGCTTTCGTCGCAGTGTCACTACTAGCTGTTTTTATTTACAATTCTTCCAACGCACTTCTGCAGAGTTTCTAGAGTTCCACTATTTACTTCCCCACAGCACCCCCAGACCCCAGCACAGCACTCTAAAGTCGGTCTAATCGTAGATAAAAAAAATGGCATTAGCACTATGTGTGGTGGTATAACGGCAAACACGTCCTAACAGACCGACCCGCCTGCCAGCTTTAAACACAATTGCTTTAACATGTTCGTTCCAACTGAGGTGTTCATCAAAGATGACACCCAGGTACTTAAACTCAGTAACACGCTTTATAGCAGACCCATTGCTTTATAGCAGGCCCTATTAACGTCTACACAACGAAAAGGAATTCTATTTCGTTAGAACAATGCTTAAATCTCTTGCCGTGTCAACATGCTTCATGGCCTTGAGCGGACAGATGTTCGTTTGAGGATTCCTGTGAACATTAAGAAACATTATGAAGCTCCCCAGATTGTAAACATCTTGAGTCACGGAAACTACCCTGTAATATCGCCAGTCAGCTTTCCTTCCATTCTGCCATGGTCACGGGCTGTCATCTCTCCTCCGACCTTAACGAGGTTCTGGTATCGACGAGCTTATCATGTTTTCAAAGTCTTTAAGGGGGCAGTACGGTTAAAAGCGTCATTTTTCGTTGATCTCGACCCTTTTTCTTACATATCTGGCCAAGATTCCATTCAATCCAAAAATAACTCAATTAAGTTACAGTCCTTAATTCAATAATTATTTATCAACTTTTCAACGATTTTCGGATGTTTTTAATGTATAAAATTTAGGGAGGGAGTAGCCTGCGTAGCCGTGATCCAAAAACAAAAGTGGGGTCGAGGCGTTTGAATTTCTCGCTGCTTACGCCGCTCTTGGGGGCTTCGCCGCCAGATCTGAACACTCGACTACTACACAATACCGCCAGCTACACAGGCTAGGAAGGGAGATGTTTCAAATTTTGGGAAAATGGGAAAATAAATTATTGGATTTGGGGTTGTTAAAAATTAAAATATGAAGTGAATAATTTGTAGACAATTACCAGAAAGTCCACCACCACAACAATTAAAAGGTGCCTCTGATCGCATCAGCGGACTAACTGCACTGGTTTATGTGTATACCTTTTCAAACCTAATTTATTTTCTTCCCAAATCAACATCATTTTCCCAAAAAACTAACTGTAATGCCCCCTTAACTTCGCTATTCTTGAAATTGTAAATCAAGGTCCCTCTTTCCTACACCACGTTTGGTTCTTTATTTATTTTGTTTTTCAGAAGAAGGCAAGGACACCACTGGGCACTGGACACCCCGTTAAAGAAAGCAGATAACAACTAAGACCCTCGAGGCGGGAAGGCCCTTAAATTAAGGATACATTCTTTTCATGCAAAGCTGCCATAACTATGCTGACTAAGGGGACAAAATGCAGTGCACAATACATGTATATGGAGCTGAATAAATACGATTGCTCGTTCGTTAGTGTTCCATATATCATCTCTCCTCTCATTTGTTTATGATACCTGACACCCATTAATTTTCACTTGTTAAATAACATATATTGAAACCTCTACAAAGCGGACACATTGGGGACCTTCCCAAGTGTTCGCTTAATAGAGGGTGTCCGCTTAATTGAGGTTTGTAAAAACAGCGCAATGTTTGTTAAACATTAACATTCAACGGTTACTCTGTACTGTGATAAAGTTCCATGTTGTTAAGGGAACTAAGGAAGCTGTGCCGTACTTTGCCCAAGACTTTTAGGTTAACTCTGATCGCGGATGATATCGGTCTTTTGACAGCTAAATGTACTGATTTATCTTTACATGTATTAATCGACTACAGTACGTATTTCAAGGAAATGTCAATTCAGTCCGGTGTCCGCTTAATAGAGGTTTTAAACAATAGAAATTAGCCAAATACAATTTATTTTAGTGTCCGCGTCCGCTTAATAGAGGTGTCAGCTGAATGGGGGTTCGTTATAAAGGGAAATATAAGATGTTAATTTCGGGACCCGGCTTAGTGTCCGCTTAATAGAGGGTGTCCCTTTCACTGGGGGTCCGCTTCATAGAGGTTTAACTGAATTCACTTGTCAGGTTTTGAGGACGTTTTGTGTTGCTCAGACTTTCTAAGGGAGCAAGTTATATACAAAATGGCCCATCCTATTAGAATAGTCACACTTCAAACTAAGAGGGCTTGAAGAACGTGCCTTTTCGCCACAGCTGTTTTCTCCCATGAGAGTCTCCTTGAATACTTTTGCAGCTATGTCCAAGACCATCACCCAAAAGGCGCACAAACAACCTGATCAGTAGTACTTGTTATACAGACTCGATACTTCTTGCTTTTTGATAGTAAACGTGCTGTATATAAGCGCTCGACTAAGTGCTGCGGTGAAAAGTCAATAACAACCTTTACCGATAGCCTGAATTTCATCCGATTACTTCGAGTCGTTATTACTCTCTCGATATCGTCTGAATCGACCAGCCGTTAATGCCATCCAGTGACGTCACTAATCCTTTGCTTTAATTCATGCAAAAAGTTAAACACGATTTTCAAGTGGCAAACCAAGAAATATCTTTTGGAAATGTCTGCATGATACAGAATGGCTTTACTTTTTTCGATCTTAATTCATGTTTAAGGTTCAAACTATCAACTGCATGCAGTACTCTGAACCGGTTGTAATAGGCCACTTCCGAGTTCCAAAAACCCTCACTTTCAAAATGAGGCCAAGAGCACAACCTTTCTTGTGAAAATGAGTTTTATTTGCACGAGAATGAAAAATCATTTCCATATCAAAGGCGCACCAATTACTGATTAAGAGTCTTCATAGCCAATAACATCACGGCTTAACTGACAGACGACCAATAACATCGCGACGTAATTTACCAATCAGATCAATAACCAGAGTATAATACCATCAACTGACATGATACAACTCACTTTGACTCTGAAGATGACTACCGCAGAGGTTGTCGAAACGTTAGTCACTGTCAACAACAGTCCTATTCAGGACTACGTTCACCAGGACGATCAAACTCAACAACCTACTTTTGAAATGACTGCTGGGTTCAAACCTTTCACAGAATCATTACACTTGACTTTGAAAATAGCTAGAAGGTCGTATTACAACATTGGTCTCAGAAACTTCGTATAAACAAAATCACTGCCGAAACCACAAAGCGGCTCTAAATGGAAAACCTACTAGGGCAAATTTGCTGTTTACGATAAAGATTATCGAAATGTTTGAACTCCACGCAAGCATACCAGGGATGTGATCCGCTGAATATCAAGCGACAATCCCGCTAAAATTTCTCTTAATTATGCATAATTATGCGAATGTTTAGACAATCAACCAATAAAAATCACTCCCCGGTTTTCGGGTAGTGATCATGATGGCGTCACTGGACGGCATTAACGGCCGGTCGATTCAGACGTTGCTGAGAGGAGAAAACGACTCGAAGCAATCGGATGAAAATCAGGCTACCTTTACCGACTGCTTCAACTGTTTACACACTGAACGCAGTCCGTAAATTGTACAGAGAGCGTTTCTTTCTCTCTTTAAAACGTCAAGTAAACAGTAATCCAACAACATGCAGTTACATACAAAAAGATCATGAGAAAAGGAGCTCCACTGTCAGCCACTGGCTTAAAGTGCTAACAACGGTCACTTGCCATAAATTTACACCAACCGATTACCGATTGCCTGCGGTGTTCTTTCTTGCTATAGACTAGATGCCTATGTCTCCTCGCTTCAGCCCTTTCTAAACATCCAACGACCTTTAGAGCCGAAGAAATTAATACAAACAACAACGCTCTTAATATCGCTGTTAAGTCTCGCTTGCTTAGAGATTAGAAAAGAAATGAGGAGGTGATTTATTCCACTGACGAAACAGGATTTACTTCCTAAAGGCTTTTCACTTCCTACTTTATCGACGGTCGAGTATTCTTCAGGACATTTACTTTTTATATCGTATTCGACGATTTGTTTCTGAATTCATTTAGGGACGGACCATTTAATTTTTGTGGGGGTGGGAAAGGGGAAGGGGTGGGTGGGCATTTTCTTCTGAGTACACTGTAATTTTCAGAGAGTTATAATAACTCCTCTAGTGGGGCTAATTTAACTCCTTACATTGGAGTTATTTTTCGTGGAGTTATTTTAACTCCAAAAAGGAGTTTAAAGTACTCTTTTTCAGGAGTAAAAGTGACCCCAGATATTGAGGAGTTAAAATAACCCCCAAAAAGGAGTTATCCTGTACCTAAAATTTTTACTCCACTTTCAGAGTTAAATTAACTCCAAAAAGAGTAAAAACAACCCATGTAAGGAGTACAAGTAACCCCATTTCGGAGTAATTTTAACTCCAGACTGGGAGTAAAAAGAACTCTTTTTCAGGAGTAAAAATGACCCCAAATTCGGAGTTAAATTAGGAGTTAAAATAACCCCAAAAAAGGGGTTATCCTGTACCTAAAATTTTTACTCCATTTTTGGAGTTATAATTATTATAACTCCCTAAAATTTACGGTGCATTTTTTTTTTTCAGCATTACTTTTTGCAGGAATTTTTTTTTTCACCAAAAGAAGTCTCTGCAGAGATTTTTTTTTTTTACAGTGCTATTTTATTTTATTATACAGTGAAACCTGTATTAAGCGGACACCGTATTAAGCGGATACCCTCTATTAAGCGGACAGTAGCCGAGGTCCCCAAATTTATATTCGCTTATTTACTTTAAATGAAACCTTTATTAAGCGGACACCTCTATTAAGCGGACGCGGACACCTAAAAAGTACCTGAAATGGACATTTCTATTGTCACCAACCTGTATTAAACGGACACTTGTAATTAAATTCCACCACCCAACATGCCAGTATGCGAAAGATTTGCACCAACAAATTTCTCGATTTTTACAACAGAAAACGTGACTTGACGAAGTTATTTGATTAGTTTCACAGTACACTATTGTATTCTATTTCGTTTAGTTTCTATAGAGCTTGTTTCACTCATCTGAGTTCTTCAAATTTGAGTTGCAATCTATGTTTATGGTACTATGATCAATTGGTCCTCTTTAATAAAGAAATTAATGCAAACGTATATCGTCATAGTCTCTGGGAGTATTCTGAACGTTTCCACTGTTCATTTGAAGGCATTTGACACCTCATATGACGTTATCTATCGAAACCTGTATTAGGCGGACACCCTGTATACTGTTTGTATTAAGCGGACACTACAGCATTCCCTGAGGGTGTCGGCTTAATACAGGTTTCACTGTACCTAGAATAAAAACCTTGAAGAAGCCCAAAAGAAGCCCGATCCCTTTTTTAACTCGTGGATTACGCGTAGCGTAAAGAACGAGTTATTGTAGACACTGCGATATGCAAGTGTGTCACTCAGATGTGACACCTTTCGTAATTACTCGGATCGCACGAAAACTTCCGATGTCAAAACAACAATTGTCGTAGATCGATCGTTCCCGTTCCGCGATCAAGAAGTGCTGAGCGTGCATTGTGCCCAGAGCTTCTGACGTTATGATTTTGTACCTTTCACAGAACGATAAGTTGTCTTCATGTGGAATTTGATATGTTTCAGATTTGCACTATGACCAACTTTGAGACAGAAGTTTATGAGTTATTGAACCTTTTTTCACTCGTCCAGGCGAGCTCTCGATACTGTCGTGACTCTCACAATTTTTTAACTTTTCTCACGACAAGACTCCCAATCTCATGGTTTTTAGGAAAATATCACTCTCAAATGAAATGTTTCTTTGTTGAATCAAAGCAGAAATGTTTACTGTTGCTCAATGGTAATTGATAATTCTCCTCATGTAAATGCAGAGAACTGCAAGCTGTACAATGCCGTCAGCAAGAGAGTTCACGACCGTTTTGCGAGACATTTAAAATCGCTCATTGTCGGAGATGTGTTCTTCAATTAATTGCGACGAAATGAGTTAAAGTGCGGCTTTTACCGTCAAAAAACTGCTTATTGTTCTCGAATATATCTCTTAATTCTTCATAAATAAAGCTCTACCAGCTTCAAAGGGTTCTAATTTTCTCCAAAGTGCCTTCTGGATCTGAATAACTAAGCGATTTTTTTTAGTCCGTTAATGTGATGTTTTTCTGCAATGTTGTATCACGCTGGGCTCAGCTCAACATTAGTTTTCTTTGCAGAATGTTAAATTATTATCACGGATAGTGATTTACAGACCCAAAATTATAAGAATTAAGTGTAGCTTAAACTGAAGCTACATCAACTATGGAGAATTGCATTGTGACTCAGTGGACTCCAGCTTAGTGTTTTTCTAAAGGGTAGTGTGAGTCTTTTGACTGTAGCGCGTAGTTCCTCCTGGGTAATAGCTTTTGAATAAGCTTAACAGTCTTTGGAATGTTTTGTTATTGCCACTCTGTAATCAGGCAAGACCATGGTTTCGGTTATCCACACGAACCTCGTCAGTTGCCTGGTTGGCTTTGTGCTTAGTTGGTTTTACAAGAGCAACTTTAGTTGTTCTCTTCTCGTGGCGAGAACGGTACAGCCGTTTTTCCTACTAAGCTTTGACCTTGACATTAATACCCTCGTGGCGGATCGAAATTCTTGTTTTCCTACTGCCTACTGAACGTAACCAAATACGGAGTGTGAATTTCGATCCTCTTCTGCTTGAAACTAGAGGTGTGTTTTCTTTTCTGGGAGAGTTCGGAGACTCTTCTCTGCGCGCGCACAGAGTTTCCGTACACTCCCTCTAACTGACTGGAGTGGATATATGCGTTCCTTCTTAGGTGTGCTATGTTGAGCTTTATGTGACATTAGTTGTCGTGGGCAATAGATAACGCGTTGAACTTACACGTTAATAATAGTTCCACGGTTCGACTTCCGCGGTTTTTTCTTTTTTTCTTTTTTATTTGGTCGTTTTGTGTTTGTTTTCCTACCGTTTTTATTTATTTATTTATTTATTTCAAACATATTTTCATTTTCTGACAGACTGAAATTATACCGGTAGACTAATTGCAAGTTCATTGTCAGCTTTCATTTGTAAAAAGATAAATCGACTAGTTAGCCATAGGCACCCTTTGATTTGCCTTGGATCGTCCATTTTGTCTTGCTAGACTAAGTTACATGAGTAACACGTTCATCGTTGTAAATCCTTGTTATTCTCAAGCCATCTTGCCGTGTAACCCGTACTAAGTTGTTATCTCAAGAATAAAGTTTTTCTTGCGAAATCAGAACATTAGGTTTTTTGTTTGTTAAGGATGTGAATGAGGGCAGCCACAATAGTGTTTATCAAAGAGACTATTAATAAAAATGACAACTACGGTAAATTTATTTACTTTGAGATGATCGAGTCTATTTTGAAAATAAAACTTAATATAATGTATTCATCTGAACACACCAAATGGAAACACAGAATTTTGACACTGTGCATTTCATTTTGGTATTTATTAAGTGAGAAGTTTATGATTCCAGAAGTAGTGTTTATGACTGTGTAGTGTTTATGGCAAGAAGTGATGTTGGATCAGTTTAGGTTTCTGGGAAACTGCCTACCCACCCCACCCCTAACCCATGTTTCTTTCCTTAAGTCACACGTCAGTGAGAAACATGGGTTAGGGGTGGGGTGGATGGACAGTTTTGAAAACGTTTTTCCCGTGTTTCTTTTTTTATTCAATATTTTAAATTTAGTGTTTCTTTTTTATTGGAAATTTAGTGGACCTTTCAGTCTGGCACCCATTCTGCTGGTAAACAGTAGGATTACCTTTTGAAAGAGGGGAAATTTTGAATGCCAAGAAACTATAGCACATGTAAAACATATGCTACTCTCTGATTTTTATATGGGTAAAAATGACACTTTCTTGGCATATCTCAAACACAGGATGTTAGGATATTTAATATTAAGGTATCTTTCTGCTTCACGTGTTTAACATCCGCCAAAGCACCTTTTATTCAGGATCATCATTAAAAGGAGCAATCTTGGGGCATCCAACGGGAAATTTTGAAAAAAAGACCTAAAAACAACAACAAAGCTTGAATAAAGCTTTCTGGAACCATTTTAAACACTTTTGGAGATTGCTGAGAAAAATTTATCTGTTCCCCACACGCAGCAAGACTGATGGAAGAGTTCCCAGCCAACAAGGTGCACCTACAACCTGCAACTTGACTTACTGGGAAGTAATGGGGAAAGGAGGGGGGGGGGGGGGGGTAGAGGTTTATGACAAATAACCCTATAGCCGCTATTTCTAGACACCAAATTCCTTCAGACATCCTGAATTATCTTTTTCCCAGCAACACTTTCCTTCCTAATCAAGTGGTGGATTTTAAAGCGAACAGCCTCTTAAAAGAGTTGTTCAGTCATCAGTGAAAGAATATTGTCAACTAAAGTTGTCACCTTTTTCTACTTACTTGGAATTTCTTGAGCGAAGAATATTTCAAAATCATCTTTCTTGTTCTCGAGCCGCCCGACCTTGTGGAACGTCAATACAACGTAGTTTCCTGATACAACAAGGTTTCTTCCGATGAGCTGGTTACCGCAATATTGACCTTTCTCAAAACCATTCGTTATTTTCAAATAATCGATCCTGCAAGAGTATGAGAAAAGCTTTACCAATTCATCTTGCTGCAAAGTAAAAAGGAGCCCTACCCTTTCCTCACTAGATGAAATAAATAAGGTATTATCAGTCGAGACTGATTCTCGTGGTAGTTAAAATACTACCAATCAGGGCCCAAGGATCAGTTACTGACACCAACGTCTGGATTAAAGAGAGATTCAGCGCAATTGACCACTCCAGAAAATACCATAACACACCATAATGCTCTTTGTTTTACACCCCAAAATTTTGCATAAGCATTGTCTTCAGTTTCTCTTGGGAGTTAAAATGGCCCCAAGAGAAACTGAAAACAATGCTTATGCAAAATTTTGGGATGACAAACAAAAAGCATTATGGTATGTTATAGTATTTTCTGGAGTGGTCAATTAAAATGGGATTTCTATCGTCTCGTGAGCCGCCTTGCGGCTCAAGTGTGAGGAGAAAAATATAGAGCAAATGTCTTGGACCAGGGTAACTTATAATTTCCATGAATTGATTTGATGATTTTCCGTTTGGATTTTCCGTTGGTGAGCAAACGTGTTACCAAAATGGACCTTGTATGTAGTTATCATAATTACTTTTTTAATTTTCATATTTTTTCTTTTTAGGTAAACGACTTTATAACCGACAACCGAGCTTAAAGAGTCTGTTTAAAAAAGGTTTTGGACGAGCAATCTCAAAATTAAAATTCAGTTATGGCAAGCCAAATTTATATATACCTACCTGCATCCTGAATCTGACTCCAGGTCAAAAATTTGAAACTTGAGTCTCATCACCTTACCATCTGGAATCGAAACGTTGTAAATGCAGTTCATACTGACTGCATAGACGCCATCTGGGTTTGCAGGAGTTTTCAGCGTATTGTTCACTATTGACCCACATGAAACTGAAATGTAAAGCGATGGATTTCAAGACCCTGTGTTTCCTTAAAATACTTCAATCTTATCCCCAGCCATTTTGCTGAATCCAGCCCAGGTTACACAGGAAAAGGACATGCAAACCCACAGGTTGAGATGAACGAAGTTTACTTCTACAATGTAGTCATGAATCTCCCCTTCAAAGCTAAGCAAATTATGTATGAAGTTTGGCTTGCGTGTGTTCCGACTTACGGGGAAATTGACAACACCTACCGTAAGGTTATACAAGAGTTGCAGAGCCGTGAGGTAGCCGAAAATGGTCTGTAACTTGGATTTTTCTGAATATTGAGATTTCTCCAATAAAGTAAGCGTAGAAAGTAAGCATTTTCTTGTTTTGAGGTTTAAATATGTCTTAGCGGAGCTCCACGGGTGCGCAAAGCTGCGCGAGCTTAGCCTCATAGCTAACAAAATTTGGTTCTTTATCCATCCGAAAAATTTAAATTTGGGTAGTCACTTGTCCGTACACCTGTCCGTCTGTCTTCTGCACCACGGAAATGTTGTCAAAATAGGGTCGTTGACTAGTATCACATGACCTCATCGCGGGCTCAGATTTTGACTCATCGAAGTTTAGCACAATTTTAAAGAAACAAGAAATGCTAACACCGTTACATGGTTACGTCATTGGGCAAGGCTATAAGCGTAAAATGCTACGAGAGCAAATATTATTTGCAGGCTAATTATAACGCTATTGTAAGACTATTTTAATAGTGGATGGGTGATATTATTATTGATATTATAATTATTTATTTTAAGTCGCTCGCTATGAGAAAAAAACCTAGCGTGCATGTTGTATACTTTATTAGGAAAATGTGGCGCATTTGATGTTGATATGCTCTTCAATCAATTTTTTGCGTAAAATGCGATTTATCGCAATTTCGCCTATTACCAAAAGCATTAGCCTCCCACGCAGACATTCTTAGGGGTTTGTCACGCGTTCCCCGGCCAGGAACACGTGACGAACCCCTAAGAACGTCTGCGAGGGAGGCTACAAAAGCAGCTAAACAGTTTTAAATTATAACAATATCACCTCAAGCATGAAGAAATGCTTGGTTTTCTTAACTATTTAAGTAAATCTAGATTATTTATAAATAAAATGGCGGCTATTTTCACAACAGTTCTTTAACGGGGCCGCATCGGCGTAATGTTCATTAATGAATTTATTATTCCAATGTTGAATCCGTTGTTGGTAGTTGTAGATTTCAGATTCATCTGCATTCCTGCATGCATAATGAGCAGTGAATTCACACTCGAGAGAGAACAATGAAATTTCTACCTACTCGGATTTCTTGAATTTGATGTAAATGTCTTCAAAGCAATTTTATCCATTCAAAGATTTTTCAATCTGACCAAATACAGAGAGGTATCGTTTGACAAATCACTGCTCATTACGCATATGTGAAAGAAGGCAGATGTGAAATACTGGGGTCAATTGAATAAAACTTTTACAAGACAGTGTAATTTTTAATTGTAGCTATTGTTTTCGGATCCTAAGACAATAGCTACACTTAAAAATTACACTTGTATAACTTTTATTAAATTGATCCCTGGTTGCGGCAACGACTCTACGTATCGTACAACGAATTTATTTTTTAAACGAATCGATTCATTAATTAATGGGATCTATAGGGGTAAGCTTGACCTGTATAACACAGCAAGAACTCCAGAGGGGTTGCAACCGCACCTTCTTGTACCACGGGTGTAAGTCCGAGGGTTAAAGACTGACGTGAATTTATTTCTTCTTTAACAAATTATCTCGTGAAACATTAGTTGCATTAGTACGTGTATATTGGGACAGGAAAGAATATTTATCAATGTAGGAGCGTAAGAGTGTGGGAAAACAGAGTTCTAGTCGTTGAGGAAGCAGATATGATCAGTCGTTATCATAGGACGGCAAGAGTATCGTCTACAGAGGCAGGGTACTGTTTTGCTACGTATTTCTTCACCAGTGTTATATCCATCCTATATACTAAGCAGCATGCATGTCATAATGTCGAACTTAAAACCTGATGTTCAACTGAAAGAATACAGAATACAACGTATTTTTTATTCTACTCTTGGAGAATTATTTTAATTGCATATTGTTGAAAGTAGTCACGTACTCATGAGACGACCTCATCTGGAAAGACAGAGTGCAAAACAGTCCGTATTTTTGCGTATTCAATTTCGCGCGAGCAGTCAAACGAAAGGTCTAGAACGAGGCTGAAAACAAAGAGCGAGACTGGAGAGAGACGCTAAAAATACGGACTGTCCGTTTAGCATACGTTATTTTTGTTCGAATAACCCGCTTCTCCCAGCCACGGGCAATTCCCATTGGCTAAATTGCGATGCAAGCTGTCAACAAGCTGTCAACTCATTGTTATCTCGCCTGTGTAAAAAAGGGGGATCGGTAGAAAACACACGACTTTTACCTCATGCCAAAATAATTGTTTTCTTTGTCAAGTAGATTACGCTTTGGAGGAAAACGTTTTGACTGAGCAAATGTGAATTTTGGCCGCTTATTAAATATATTTCATACTGAGAGGTTGTGACACGCATATTGATTTTCTCTGGTCGGCATGATTTGCCCACTGATGCAAGAGCATTTTCTTTTTTAGCCTCTTTAGAAATGTAAAGTTCTTCGTTGCGGCTGATTAAGGGTTTTAGGTTGTTTAATTTCTTCAAAGTGCCTCCCGGATTTGAATAATTCTAAGCCATTTTCTTTGTGTCCATGAATGTGACTTTTCCTGCAAGGTTTGGTCACGCTGGGCCCAGCTCGTTAGCGTTTTTAGCAGGATGTTTAAATTCTCACGGATAGTGATTCACAGAGTCAAATCACGAAGAAGTGGATTGGAACGAGGGCATTTACCCATTCTTTTCAGTCGAAATAATTGTTCCTTGTCAGCTGGCGTGTTCATTTTTTCTCTAATTTGGGAAAGCATCGCAGCCCAGTTTTCCAGTTTCTAACCTAGTTGTTTCGCACGGAGAGCAAACTCTCGTGGAGAAAGATTCTCTTTCCTCGAGGACAACGAAAACTTCGTTTTTCAGTAGGTCGGCCAACTTTGGTAACGTTTCTCCTTTTCTGGTAGGCGCAACGAACACATTTTCCGAGCTTATCCATCCACTCATAAAATTGCCGAACTGTGTTTTGAAATTCTACAATTTATCCGAAGCGCTCGGCTCTTTCGGCTTACTCCCCCTTCGAGGAGCAGGCACAGGCTTTGTTGGCGTACTGCCACTTCCACCCATTTTTGATCCTCCACTTTATATACTACATTTCACAGAGAAGCAATGCTAATGCTAGGTTTTTTCTCTCGCCTCACACGCCTTACGGGAGTGTGAGGCTCGCGCGCTTCGCGCTTAAGACTCTTACGCCACGCTTTATCGATTTCTTTACTGATTTTGAGGAAAAAACCGACTGTTTTGCAGTCTACTGGAAAGAACATTTTTCTCACGTTCTCTCGGAGAAAGACGTATAGTACGGTCAAACGAACGTTTCTTAAACATCAGTACTATGCAGTAAAATCTCAGTACCATCTTGTTCAATCCCCGATATCAGGATCTTAATCTTGAGAACACAGTTTGAAAAAAACAAAATTGCGAAATCGTTAAGAAATACTGCACTACAGCATAACCCCGAATGAAAGATCGTATAGTGTTCCTAGTCAGACTTAGAGTTTGCTTAGCAGCAAAAAAGGCTGAAATTACCTCTAATTTTGCCTATTTTATCAATATTAGTTGTATTGTTTGTTTATCAGTTTTCTTAAAAATGTAGCGCACCTCACCTTGACCTCTAAACATCAACTTTGATATCTTACCTGAATGTCAACTTACTTATATTCTTTATTTTATTTTATTTCATTTTATTTACTTTTTATGAAAGAATCCCTTCTTATTTGGACATACCATTTTGATTTTCAGTAAATAATATCGTGAGCTGGAATCCCGGGTATTGAACAGAACCATCAGAGTGGAATGTTATTAATGCGTAGTTTCCATTTACCAAAACTACCTTTCCACTAAGTTCGCTCCCACAATATGTACCAAGTATTCTGTTGTTATCATCTACAATCCTCAAATAATCCCACCTACAAGGGAAAAAAGGATGTCTTTTACTTTTTAAGGGCAGTTAAATTCTTAGAAATAACCCTAACCGCCAAGAGAACATAAAAGCCTTTTATGTTCTCCTACCTCGACTAACTGCGAGTCATGCTTTATGGTGGAGTTAAGGAAGCTCCAAACGTTTCTGTGGAATATCAAGCCGCGGATAAAATTCCTTCATTTTATGTTGCACTTGAGTCACTCCCGGGCAGTTGAATTGCCGCCGTCTACAAATGCCAATTAACATTCAACAAGAAGCTTTTCGACCTACTTACAGATGACAAAGGCCTGTAAAAGGGATTTCACTCATCTCAACTTACGTAAAAGCCTTGAGGCGTGAAATCTTAATTTGGATTTTAACAAAGCTATGGCATTTTCCAGATCGAAAACCATATCATTGGTCAGATCTCGGTTTAGCCAAAGAGAAGTCTCTACACCTTTTGAGCCCGCTATTTACGACCACCAGGAACGAACATTCGATATTTTGTAAATAATAGTTTATAAATTTTGTTGATTAGGCTGCGCAACAGCCGACTGCCATCGCTCTCTGCCGCTAGGAACATTTCGAGAGAGAGCCGTTTGCGCCGAAACAACAGAAATACCATACTGATGAAGTAAAAGCTGTCACCTGGTCAATGACTAATGAATACACTGTTTAGGCAGTATTTTAGGAGAAGAAAGAATCGAAGAAATCGTAGAAACTATATATCATGGTATATCAAAATATCATGGTTTCTATATATGTTACGCTACTTCATTTTTTATCCGAGAGCAAATGACACATTTGAGACCCCATTTGGGGGGTGGCTTGGCTCCACTTGATCTATAAGTGCGGGAAGGGAATCGTTAAAATCTTGCTTTGGCGTTAAATTGTGCTTAATGTTGGTAGAAAACGCTGTGTTATGTCAAAGGAATTATGATGGCTTTTTGTGTTATTTCTTTTACTTAATAATTACTATTTCTTTCCAAATCAACATAGTTTTGTTGATTTTCAGCGTCGAATTAACCCGCCTACGCAAGCGTTGGATGGGGTGAACCAAAATTGTCTCAAAACTGGAGTGTTTAAAAAATACAATCTAGCGGATTGGAGCCCTTAGTGCAGGTACATGAAAGTCTTTCAACGCACAAGAAATGAGCGAAATCCATTTTTCACGCCATATCGACCAGACCGCTAATTTACTGGCAGATACTCTTTAATTCTTTTAAGAATTTCGAGAGTATCAGTGTGTTTTACATCCTTCTTCGTGTTATCATGATCAGTTTCTAAAGCCAGGTCTCTCTTTATTTTAAAATGAGAGGGCTATTCTCATTGGCCGGTGTTTTTCCCGGGGGAATATACTTACCTGTCAGCCTACGTTTTTAGAAGCATGATTTTGCCTTATTTCTAGGCCTAACAGCACAGATCCCCAAACTTGCAGCGTCCAAGCCGAACTTCGGAATTTGTGGGTATGTTTTTACTAGCAAAAATGTTAAGTTTTAAAGTAATAAGTATCACTTTAAGTTAAGTTTCTATTCTACTCTTACCAAAGCCGAGTCAGTTGTCAATGAAAGGTTTTCAATTGTTTGTCCAGTCATCAGTCACGTTAACTTTATGGTAAACGGCAAAAGTGAATCTGTACCGCGTGACCAAGCTTTCCCTTTTCTTGACGCTTACTGTTTATTACTTCTACGAAAAAGTCAATTGTTTCACGCCATAAGAATCGATAAGAATTGCTTTGAGCTGTTTTCACCTGCTATTTTTTATTTGAGATATTCTCAACTTGAATCTCACGTTTGCCGTTTGCCGTTTGCAGCTAACGTGACTCTAAATCTCTCTATTGTTAAAAAATTACTTACCGGCATCGAGGATGTGATTCCAAGCTAAAATTTGAAAAACTGATCTTCAGCGCCTTTTCTGATGGAATGGAAACATTGTGCACACAGTGCATGTTATTTAGGTATTTTCTTGGAAATCCAGGGCTTGTCAAGATGTCGTTTACCACAGAACCACATCCTACAAAACCAGATTGTAATTTTGTACGTCAACTTGTGTTCTCTTAATCAATAGAGAACTTGTGTCCCCCTTTAATGTTTTTTTTTTCTACGTTCTTTGCGTTTTCAAAAGTTTTAGATGACATAATAAACTAAGGAAAACGAATTTCCTAAATCCCACTATTTTCCCACTGGTTTAAAAATGCAATGTCCAAACTTACAGGGTATTACCTAAATCAAATCTGACCTAGGGTGATTGAGGTTTTGAACACGATAGGTGGATCACGAAAGTTGCCAAAAAAACAACTTAAACAAGAAAAGTTGCCAGATGTTTGATAGTTAAAGTGCTACTACGATCAAAATTTAATGTCAAGTTTTTCGCAAAAATGCTTTCTTTTCAGCTTATCAGAAGTGGCTGTACCTGTTTCGGTCATTGAAATGAACTTTGGCGCCCTCTAAGTGAAAATATTGAGCTTGAAAATGTAGGTTTTTCGCGTCCGCCATTACAAATTTATGTTCCAGTGACAAAGCTATTGTTCTCTTATTGTGACGTCATTTTCTGAACACGGCAAGAAAACAAACGTGAACCGTGAGAAAACAGCGAGCGATTCTCAAAGCTTCGCTCGTCTTCGCCCGATTCTGGAATTGTGAAGGAGGAAATCGTAGATTACGATGACTCTGTAGAACCAGCACCGACTGAATATGAGAAAGTCAAATACTAAGGGCAGCTAGCCTCAGAGAAGGAAAAAAGACACACTTCACCAAGTCGTAGAACACGCCAAGAAAACAAACCTGAACCGTGATAAAACAGCGAGCGATTCTCAAAGCTTCGCTCGTCTTCGCCCGATTCTGGAATTGCGATGGAGGAAATCGTAGATTACGATGACTCTGTAGAACTAGCACCGACTGAATATGAGAAAGTAAAATACTAAGGGCAGCTAGCCTCAGAGAAGGAAAAAAAACACTTCACCAAGTCGTATTTTATGCCGTTTGTGCCGACGGAGATTCGGACTACTGGTAGGTGTATGTATTTGTACACGTACTAGCTATAATAATAATACACAGGCAAGACGATCGAGAGTCCGCACCAATTTCACCTGCATTCTAGCCACTCTCGAGTGCTCATTTATCCAAGTGTAGATAAAGTTTTGCTTTATAGCTCTTCAGGCACAGCGAATCAGAGTGGGTACAGTTTTCAGTTCAGCTAAGTTTCAGTTCTAAAGCAGCCAGCTCGTTGTCATATGCATGTGTTTTTTTTTACCATCTTAAACGGACTACTGTCCTTTATTATTGAAAATTTAATTGTTACTTTAGTGTTACGTATCTGAGCTGAGGATTTTAAAATTAGATCTAATGTTAAGTTCTCTTTGTCAGAAAAGTTAATTTACTCATTTTCGATATAAATAGATAAATAAGGGGATCGCTCGCTCTTGATTTGGTATATCAATTTAATAATTTTCAGTGCTGACATTAAAGACTGTCACATTCTTTGTAGCTCATGTTTTTTTGAAAACGCTGTGTCTGCCTATACGTTCCCTATCGATTGACTGCAGATCAATATAGCAACTTATAAATTGCAACGCTAATAAAAATTCAGAGATTTCACCTCATCCAACTATTGTCAATGATATCTCCTTGTATTCCCATAACTTTTATAGATAACTTTATGAAATTGTTGTATGTGACGTTTTTTTTTAAATTTATTTATTATTCAAACCCAGGTGTGCATTTTTTGGATGCTCTCTTTACTGGGACCAGCTTTGAAGCTTTGGCTAGACAAGAAAATATATACAGTGGAACGGTTAACACAGACATGTTATGATGTCTATATTATATGGGTGTCCGTATTATCCGGGTGTCCATATTAAGTTAGCTCTCTGGAAAAAAGTCACAGACACGTGATTTATTTGATATATAGCATAAAGGAACAAGGAGGAAGAAGGGTAGGAACAATGACTGTAGCAAAAAGCCAAGGACGTGAAACTTGTTGAGTAGGAGGCAGAAAATTTATCAAAGGACTACAAACAGGGGAAGAAAGAAAGATGTATCAAAATCAAATGTGTCATGCTATTTGGCTGCAGATGTTTTAGTAATAAAATCTTATTAACCCGTGAATTTGGTACAATGTCTACAATTGGCACATCATTGTGACAAGAAAAATAGAAAGTGCCTGGGTAACCAGTGTCTGTAAAGCTGGATTAAGAATATATAGGAATTTCTGACTTGAAACACAGAAAAGTGGTTGTTGTCCACATTAACTACTGTGCTAACTACTGTGCGTACTAAGCTGGTTAATTTTAAAGAAAACATCTATGCTTTTCCTCAGGACAAACAAAACTGCCTGTTATATATGGGTGCCCAATTAAGTGGGTGTCTGTAGATCATAGAGTACTGGGTTATCACTGCATTAATAAATTATTATTTGCAACTAACGTTATGTATTGAAAAACTAAATGGTTCAGTACATCACTAGGTTGCACGATTCTGCTGATAACACAGTGTGCCATAAATTCACTGCCTCTAGGAAGAAGTGTTACACAGTGGAAATTATGTTTATCATGGAGGCCCATCCTTGATTGTGCTCTGTGGGTTTTTCTTGCTGGTTTTTTCCATTGTAAAATATTATTAGAAACTAGCACTTTTAAGAGTTAAAACCCCTAAGAGGGCCTGGGAAGCAGTTTTTAATGTGCGCGGGCCGGTGACCACCTACATTGAGGTGGGGGGGGGGGGGGGGGGAAAGCAAATTTGGCTGTTCTCTCTTTGTGGCTGTTTAGAACTGTCAGATTACTGAACCTTTCTTGAGTCATTGTTGAGCAGTCATGTTCATAGATTTCAAGCCGCTGAAAAGTACCTTTCTCCTGCTGAGGGTGATTGCACATGCTGAATGCACCACTAGAAGTTTGCAGATCATGATATTACACTGTAGGTTCCTGTAATGCCTTCAATTTGTCTAGCATGTCATTGAAATGTGCCAGAGACCACATCATCACCTGATATAATTCGTTTTAAGAAACCGTAGTTCATGGAGTAGTCTTCAGATTTAATCAAGAACCTTCATCAAAAAAGACTATTCTGCATTGTTGCAAATGCTACATAGCTTTGCTGGTTTGAAAATGCAGAAATCTAGGACGATTGACTTTTTAAGGCTTACCACGCATCAGACTGATGGGATCAAAACGGACCAATAATAAATTTAGATGCTGGAAGATTCTTATTCCAACAAAGATACTATTCATATGAAAATGTATATTACAATGGAACCTCTATAACGAAGTCCTCGGTCTAACAAACTATTTTTTTTACTCCAGTAATAGTAAAATATAAGGCAATATGAAAAAGAACCTCGATAAAAGTTAACAAACCTCGTTAGAATAAACATATTTTGCCAGGCCCTTGGCCCTTCATTATATCAAGGTTCCACTGTAGTTAATTTTATTTATTTATTTTTCAAAAAGTGGGGAAGCCCCTTTGCCCTGCATGGGCCCTGCCCTAGCTTGGCTTAGGCTATATAATATCCCCAAAATAGACTACGCTAAATCAGGCAACAAAGAACAATAAAATTGCAGCCTTTAAACAGTATTACGGCCCTTGGCTTGTTTATTGTAATCACTGGTATGACAAAAAAATAATGGATTTGTATATTGCACACGGTACGTAAGACCTAAACTTGTCCTCCAGGTTCTTAGCTGGGGCCTCACATTTATCTTGTGATCAACAAGTGTGCAGATCAATTGTTACAGTAGGGTGGACAGTGCCTTTGTATGTGGTAAGGGGCCAAGAAGCTTCCTCATTTATAGGAATAACATTAGTCTATCCCATATTAAAAGATACACCAAGGTTTTTGAAGTAGCAAGGCTGTGCTCTAAGAAAAATTGAAAGGAGCCCAGTGCTCCAGACCCGTGAAATCCTGGGTGCCCAGCACATGATTTCTATGAAAAAATTTCCTAGTTGCCCCGGAACAATAGTTAAGCACCACGGGCCAACTGGGTGCTGGTAGAGCACAACCTTGAGTAGTCAAACACAAAGCAGCAGTGATGAGCAGGGGCCATGAAACTATCTCATACATGTACATAACCCTCAGTTGCAGTAAATATTTCAGTGACCAAGCCTTGGTGATTATTCATTTTTAACTTGCAATCTGTCAGTCACATCACTTCAGTGATTTAGTGCATGAGTGCCCCTGAGTTGGAGTTTACATCTCAAATTATGATATACTATAATTATAATTATTATAAGTATTCAATGCGAGATTGCAAAACTTTTCGTTATTCACTCAAAAGAATAACAATACACAACATTCAAGATAGGATCACAATTTTATTTTAAAGACCACATCAGTAAATGGTAATAATTCTTGCTGTATTTTACAAAATTGCAAAAACAGTTTTTGCAATAAACTTGTGTGAGCTCTCTTGCTTTAGCTTGTGGTTTGAACTGACAGTGTGTCTGTGCAGTTTTAATCAGGCTCTGAGTTTTGGGAAGACTAAAATTGAAAAAAGCATACCTTTTGTTTAGTGAGGGTTATGGCGACCAGAATGTTGGAAATACTAAGGAATTTACTGTATATTAAAATGTCATACCATTCAGATTGCACCATGATCCTGATAGATTTTAATATTTTATGATAAAAATTTACAAATAGAGCTTTAAAACTTTTTATAAAAGCTCAAAGGAATGTTAATAGTGGTAACAGAAAAAATAGTACACTACAAGAGCAAGGTGTGAGCAATAATAGTGTCTACAAAACTAGAGGGCTCTCTGTGATCTGTTGCCTTAGGGCAAATCTTTTTGAAAGTTTCCTAAAAGTTTCGTAGTCGTCGCGTTCCAGTCGAAGAAAGGTCTAAGAGAAAATTTATCTTCGATGACTTCGCCAGTAGTAAAAGCAAAAATCACCACCGGCGATATAAATAAACTTAGCAAGTTTTGCGAACTGTAAGCTTACCTCCATGCGTTCCCTCTTTATGCGAAGATTTCTTTCCGGATTCAAGATCTGTCGATTGATCTTTCTTCCATATGCTAGCAAATGATCCAAGTTTAATTTTCCGCTACTGGTTTGCGTTGAAAGCCCCGTAAATGCTATTGCAGCACTCTTCGAAGTTATCAAACCGAGAAAACAGCGAAACTGTCTGCTGGAAACAAACCTATTCCTCGAATCTCACATTCAGTTGGTCAGACTCGCGTGCAGCACAATTCTATCGATTGAAGCGGTTGCTGCACACATACGGAGCCTAATGTAGTAAGATCGAAAGAGTCTTCATAAACAAGAACGCATCGAAGTGGGAGGAAAGAGCCGAACATTGTTGAGCAAAGTTCTTGGAAGAAAATTGTCATGCTGTGTGTACTGCGGTAAGTAAATGACGTCACAAAGCAATTGCCTTGTGTTCTTGGTAACCAGGCCACAGGAACATAGCGTTTTAATGGCGGACGAAAATTAATGGTTTTTGAGCGCCAAAAAATACCACTTTCCTTAACCGCATGAAGCTATAATTTGCACACCATGTACTTCAAGTACTAAACTGCCAATCTAGCGAAAAAAAATGGTAGTCAAAAATTTGATCGTAGTAGCACTTTAAACACTAGTTTCTGCTTTCTTCATGTCAGCTGATTGGGTGGACGGACAGGAGAAAAATAGGGGCGTAGTCATAATATTCTGCGCGATAAAAATACATGCGAACCCCCATAAGAGAGCACAAAAAATGCCGCTTAAGGTGAAGATGTCCGAACACAACTTTTTTCATGGAAGATAACTTATTGCAAGTGTGTAGTTCCATATTTTGCTAAAGTTCTCCGTATATTCCTATCAGCATAGTACACACTGCCAAAATAGAGATCAGACAATGCTTGAAGGACCATGAAGTGGTCGCTTACAAGAGGTCAAAACCAATGGAAATCATTAAACCGTCAGACCCACATAGTGTGGTCGCAGTCGCTCACAGAAGGTGGTCGTTGGTTTTCGCTGGGAAAGTTTTGGTGTTTTGGCTAGGTACTCGCTTACGAAAGGTAGTCGCTCACGGAGGTTCGACTGTAAAATATACTCACTTGGATCATTGGCATTTTGAGCTGAACTGCAACACAACATCAGCGATAGCACAAACAGAAACTTCATCTTCCTGTTTAAGTAAAACGTACTGTTAAGGTGTTGTCCAGAAGGGCGGGGTAGGGGGGGGGGAGGGGAAAGGGGTAAGGGGTAAGTAGAATCACAGAGTTTCCTTGTTGATGAAAAAATAATTAACTCTTCTTTCCTTTTTCTAATATCTTCAAGGAAAACAATACTCTGCGATGGAGTGCCAAAGATATAAATAAGATAAAATTACCGCTTTCAACAACTGGAGGAAATATCGACCTGGTTATATTAATCAGAATCAGTAAGCCCCAAATGGAGAGAAAACACAAGTGACAAAGTCAAGGTTCGCTTTGTTACGTGCTACTTTCGCTTGATTGGAGTAGCCTGCTCCAGGCTCCGAGATGGTGGTGGAAAGTCGTTCAGTAATAAGAAATGCAAAAAACGCGCGAGGGCTGGGGAGAGACGGGGCGGCGGAGCCTGTACGCATTTTTTTAACGGCCTGTTCCGGTATATCAGCTCCTGATATACCCTCTGATTGGTCAATTGTGACAGTTAGCAACATCACCTAGTAGCGTGGTCATTAGTTTGTCATCACCAAGATGGCTAACGCGAATCGCGCGCGTGATCTTCATGAATCGGCGTTGTCTTGTGCTTTAGACGAGTGTCTGCTACTTTGCTCGCGGTAAAGATGTTTTCGATATTATGCCCACCGGTTTCGGCAAAAGTTTAATCTTTCAGCTATTCCCATGCTTGGCTAAAGCTGCTCTAATCCTAGAAAACTCTGCGATAATAGTCGTTTCGCCGCTGATATCTATAATGCGAGACCAAGTGGAACAACTGAAAAAGCTTGGATGTCCGGCCGCAAATATTTGGCATCGGTGAAGAGGGAAAGGAGGAGGCGAAGAAAGCAAGAGAAGGAAAGTGCGAAATTGTTTTCGGTAATCCGGAGTCCTGGTTGATCACAAAGTGGCAATAACAAAACAGTCCAAAGACTGTTAAGCTTAATATTCCGCTATTACCAAGGGAGAAACTACGCGCTCCAGTCAAAAGACTCACACTATTTTCAGAGAAACACTATCAAGCTGGAGTTTACTAAGTCACAATGCAATTCTCCTTGGTTGATGTAGCTTAAGTTTAAGCTGCACTTCATTCTTTTAATTCTGGATCTGTAAATCACCATCTAATTTAACATTCTGTAAAGAAAACTAACGAGCTGGGCCCAGCGTGATACAACATTGCAGAAAAATATTACATTAATTCACGGACTAAAGAAAATCACGTAGTTAGTCAGATCCAGAAGGCACTTTGGAGAAAATTAAAACCCTTATTCAGCCGCAATAAAAAGCTTTACGCTTCAAATTAGAGGTCAAAGAAAATGCTCTCTCATCAGAGGGCAAATCCTGCCGACAAGAAACAAACGCCGTAGTAAATCGATATGTGTGCCATGACCTGTCAGTGTGAAACAAGCGGCTAAAGTCACATTTGCTCAGTGACAATGAACCTTCCAGAGCATAACCTCAGTACCCATCAGAGGGAAAAACCTACCGCCCCCTTTTATTGCTATAAACTAGAGCCAAAAAAACGGATGCCCTCACAGGATAACGAATTCGAAGACATAAATTTCCACACATCGCACAAGGAGTTCGCTTCGCGTGCAATGCTCACGCGAGAAACTTGAGAGTGATTGTAGCTAACTGAAGTGTTCACAGTTTTGACAGTCGAATCCAGACGTGACAAAAATGGGCGGAAGAGGGTCGTTAAAGAAATGCTAACAGGCTCTCTCTCCCATTTTTCCCGCCGCCACCGCCCCCTTTCCCAAGTCGTGCGAGTCTTATTTTCGCTTTGCTCGTTTTAATACGTTCGCACTGTACTATCTGAGAGCCTGGCACAGGCTAGATTGGAGGGAAACTAGCGTGCGACTGATTTATTTCGATTTAACAAAGCGCAGTGCCAAAAGTGCCGAGCAGTGAGCACAGACGCATTGCAATTGCTTGTCGAAATTATATGCAAATATCCGGCATAGCACACATTCCACCTGAATGAACCATTTTCCATTTGGTATTCCCTTTGGCCCCCGCTTTTACAGAAACGAACGAAAATTTCTGAACCATTTGTGTCGATAACCGGAGTGCCAGACTTCCCGCTAAGAAGAAAATTTAGTGGCATTTTATGGTTAGTACAACTCAGTCCCGTTACTTTTTCTCGTACCAAAAAAAGCTACCATTTGAGTTTGACGGACGGAAAATTTTCACCTAGATCTCCGTATTTCCGTATGCGTTCTAGCCAACCTCTGTTTTCCCTTTGACTAAGTGGGTAAAAATAATGTTCGAACATTTTTTATATTTTCGCATTCTAGATACATCACTGTTCATTCCCCCAAGTCACGACCATTTATAGTCTGAAAGGCGGACAGCAAATATTTATATATCTCTAATTGGCGCAAAGCTCACGGCATATGCCATCATATGGTTGCACTATATACACGAAGTCACTTTATTCAGTTTAAAAGGAAACTACTGGAATAGAAATAGTAAATTTTGCGTGCGTTCGCACGGAAAAATTACGCGACAGTCTCAACCCTTAACTCAGTACAACATTCAAAAATGGAGTATAAATTGAATTGAAACCGAGGATATAGAATTGAACAACTCCATGTGCATATTTCCATTTTCCGGAGAAGTCCGCGAGCGAGACTCTTCTGTATATGTGCTCGTGTTGGATAATCAAGAATTACTATACAGCCATCGTAAAGGCACTCGAGCAAGTTCCCTACTCTCCCTTTCACTAGTATATACAGACATCACTGTTCATTCCCTCAAGTCATTTAACGTCTGAAAGGCGGACAGCAAATATTTATGAATTTAGATAATTTTCTTTTCAAATGATCCCCTGGCTACATTTAATGACAATTCTAATTGGCGCGAAGATCACGGCATACGCCATCAGTTGCACTATGCAAGAAGTCGCTTTATTCAGATTAAAAGGAAACTATTGGAATAGAAATAGTTACACAAAAAGGAATTGCTTCGGTCCAGGATTATTAACTGATTTTAAAGAAAACAAGAAAGGGGCGATGAATAAAATTACAACCTTTTTAATTTAGTAATGGTCTCCCTGGCAACTTGTATTTTTAAAAATTACATACAAAAAGTGGCAAAAAGACCAATTATGAAATAACAGTCAGTCCAACAGAAATAAACATCAGCATCTGTTTCGGGTCACATGTATTGTCGCGTGTTCACTTCCGTTTTAATTGTGCTGGTTTTCGCTGCGTTTTCACCCGTTCTTTTCGAGCATCTCGGTTTTCAGCTTTTCCTTTTTGATAATTCTTGATGTGGTGCAATTTTACCTCTGGTTTGATTTCTTTTTTTGTCCTTTTATTTGCAATTCATTGTTCTTATAATTCTGAGCAAGATTCTGAGAGCTGATTGGCTAACCGAAGTGTATTAATCAGTGTTTTTCACGCATTGATGACATCTTTCTCTTCAGCGATGTTGTTTAAAAATAGTCAGAGTTTTTTAACTTTACATTAATTTACAATGTGATTAAACTTTCAGTTGAAATCTTAATATTCAGTTTTGCTTATGTTGCTATTTGAAAATAAAATATATTTCTAAACTTTTTGCAGCTGGGACCGTTGTTGTTCAAATAGAAATCGTCGCTTTTGCAATGCAGAGCACTCAGCTTAGTTTGAATATTCAAAGGTTTAGAGACTTCTTGTTCTTGCTCTCTTCTCGGGATGGAAAAAGACCAGACACGAGAGATCGGCGGAAATAAAGCCGAATGAATGAACCCACAAGATGAGTGTACAAAGACGGAAATCATATGTCATACTGCGCCTAGTTCGGTATTTGAACTTCTCTTTTTCTTTACAGCCAGCCTGTCCGTGTTTTTCCCGGTAAGGCACTGACTCGGATAAAGGCAGATTTCCACTGTCGGATAATTTTTACGTACGTAAGCACTTAAATTTTACGCGCGTAAATAAAATAGAGACAATGTATGAAAGGTCACGCGTAAACGTAAAAGTTGAACCTCGCTCAACTTAACTTTCACGTTGTACGCGTGGCCTTTCATACATTACGTTTATGTCATTTACGCGCGTAAATTTTACGTGCGTTCGCACGGAAAAATTACCCGACAGTCTCAACCCTTAACTCAGTACAACATTCAAAAACAGAGAAAAATTGAAACCGAGGATACAGAATTAAACAACTACATGTACATATTTCCATTTTCCGGAGAAGTCCGCGAGCGAGACTCTTCTGTATATGTGCTCTTGTAGGATATTTACCCGGGCTGGTGTGCAGTACTGAAGAACACAGCATTGACAGGTTGAGGTCTACTGTTTATAAGTAACATAACTCGATATAACTTACATTTTCCCCCATTTTTTTTTTGTATTTTCTTTTTATATAAAGGCTATATGCTATTGTACTTTGCTTTTAAAGTTTAGCATAAACCATTGTCCTTAAACTGTACTCTAACAATCATGAGCTCCGATCAACTTTTACCGGCAGCAACTCTTCCTTTCTTCTCAGTCTTATAATTAATATCAGACGGACATTCATGAAATAAAAAAAAAGGAAAAACAAAACAAAAAAAAACAAAACAAAGAAAAAGTAAACTATTAAAGTTAAGGATATTCCTTTCGTTTCACGGAAAATAGTTTTTTAAGTCTCAAATACCTGAAAGATCATACAGCATTAGAAATGTTGACCCTGAGTTTTAGCCGTAGGGAAAGCTTGAAGCTGAAGCAAAAATTCTGTTTTATTAACAGGAACTTTAAAACGTTTCCAGCTGCTGTTTATAACAACTTAGAAAGTTAAAAGAGTTTGACTGAAACAAGCATTAAGTAAAGCGTCAAGTAAATTTGAAAATTGTAGGAAATTCACCACATTGAAATGGATCTCAGCAGGTATTTACAGCGTTATAGACTGAATCTATTAATTATTTTTTCATCCATTTTGAAAGGGCAAAAATATAAAATAACGTTTTGAAAAAAAAAAAAAAAAGAAAATACCATTTTACCCTCTGTAGAAAAGCATGAAATTTTACCAAAAGATTTCATGCAGATAAATTTCGCATAATTTATGAATGCATTTTAATAAAATAACAATTTATATATATTTTGCAATGAAATTGTGCTTTTTGAAGGAAAAGCTAAATAAAAGCAGTTTCCTCCGACATCAGACACCGACAATATGCCTCAAATAATGAACGACGCATAATTCACTATATATTATAACGCCACCAGCTTCGATTCAGATTAATTTAAAAACTTTATCTTCAATTTGTGGTTCAACTCCCAATATTTACTTAGTTCTAACGCATTTAAAAACGTGTATCCGATAATCATGAACACGTGTACGAAGTGAGGCGCAAGAATTGATGACGACCAGGATGTATTCAAGCTTATTCAGGGGCAACAGGCGGGGTGAGAGTAACTTATCAAACTTTTATACTGACCCATGTTCATGAGAAATGACACCTCTTCCAGTACTACTAGGTGCTGCTCTATGGCAAGTTGCATAGATATAACAAATGCATAGTTACAGTCTCAACTTATGCGGTTGCAGAAAAAAAGTCTGAAAAAAAACGGGGGCTTGCCGGGATTAACCCTGACTGCGATACCGATGCAGGGCTCTAACCAATTTGCGTCGGGAAGCCATGCCACGTAACTGGGAGCTGATCATTAAACTTTTTCAGGCTTGCTGGGATTTATTGCTTCAATCCGCAGTGACAATATATGAAATTCATATATTCATCATTTCATAACTACTACCGTTGGGCGTTAGACTCAAGGGTTTGACATAGCTGTACGACAGACGTTGGCATTTCCAAGTTCCAAAAACTGTCAGTTTCAAAACGAGGCTACATGCATGGTGGTGGTGGTGGTGTTAACTATATTTAACCTGGTTTAGTTCTATGACTCAGACATACGCCCTTTAAGCGCCTCCAATTTGCTTTGAAGTAATGAAGAAAGATTCAAACTTAATCGCCCTGCAGTTGAACCTCCACCCAAAGGCAACCCGTGTGGGGACAGAAGAAAGTGGCCGTTGTGGAGACGTGGTCGTTATGGGAACGGTAGAGGTGTAATATGACATATGTTTTTTTGTCCTAAGTTCATGTTTACTGTTGCCTGATGGTAATCCAATCATAAACAATCTAATCACAGGAGGCCCAGGCGCACTTTGTTTGGGTTCGGGCTTCAGAAGTCATTTGGTCGGAATATACTAGAATTATTAGTGTATTATCTAAAGGCCAAATAAATGCGAAAATCTTAAAGATATGAAGTCTTCTTGTTTGTCTATCTGTACTCTGTGTCCTATACAGCGGCCCGTTTAAACGCCGTTTAGTCGACTTTCTTTCCATCAAGTACTGAACACTATAAAAGAAGGGTCACGCGTAAACATAAAAGTTGAACAACGCTCAACTTTCACGTTGTACGCGTGGCCTTTCATACATTACGTTAATGTCATTTACGAGCGTAAATTTTACGTGCGTTCGCACGCAAAAATTACGCGACAGTCTCAACCCTTAACTCAGTACAGCATTCAAAAACGGAGTATAAATTGAATTGAAACCGAGGATATTGAATTGAACAACTACATGTGCATATTTCCATTTACCGGAGAAGTCCGCGAGCGAGACTCTTCTGTATATGTGCTCGTGTCGGATATTTACCCGGGCTGGCGCGCAGTATTGCATGCAGGCAACACGGCATTGACACTACAATCAGGTTGAGGTCTACTGTTTATAAGTAACATAACTCGATATAACTTACATTTTTCCCCCCTTTTTTTGTATTTTCTTTTTATGTAAAGGCTATATGCCTATTGTACTTTGCTTTTAAAGTTTAGCATAAACCATTGACCTTAAACTGTACTACAATCATGAGCTCTGATCAACCTTTACCGGCAGCAACTCTTCCTTTCTTCTCAGTCTTACAATTAATGTCAGACGGACATTCATGAAATAATAAAAAAGGAAAAAACAAAACAAAACAAACAAACAAAGAAAAAGTAAAGTAAGTTAAGGATATTGCTTTCGTTTCATGGAAAATAGTTTTTTAAGTCTCAAATACCTGAAAGATCATACAGCATTAGAAATGTTGTCCCTGAGTTTTAGCCGTAGGGAAAGCTTGAAGCTGAAGCAAAAATTCTGTTTTATCAACGGGAACTTTAAAACGTTTCCAGCTGCTGTTTATAACAACTTTGAAAGCTAAAGGCGTTTGACTGAAACGAGCATTAAGTAAAGCGTCAAGTAAACTTGGAAATTGTAGGAAATTTACCATATTGAAATGGATCGATAATTCCTCAGCAGGTTTTTACAGCGGTGTAGACTGAAGCTATTAATTATTGTTGTATCCCTTTTGAAAGGGCAAAAATATAAAATAACGTTTTGAAAAAGAAGAAAATACCATTTTACCCTCTGTAGAAAAGCATGAAATTTTACCAAAAGATTTCATGCAGATGAATTTCGCATAATTTATGCATGCATTTTAAGTAAAATAAAAATTTATGTATATTTTTGTAATAATATTGTGTTTTTTGAAGGAAAAAACTAATAAAAGCGGTTTCCTCTGACATCACAGAGACCGACAATATGCCTCAAATAATGAACGAAACATAATTTACTATAAATTTATTTTTATAGCGCCACCAGCTTCGATTCAGATTAATTTAAAAATTTAATCGTCAATTTGTGGTTCAACTCCCTATATTTACTTAATTCTAGGCATTGATGGGCTCCTGGTGAGACGCAAGCATTGATGACGACCAGGATGTATTCAAACTTATTCAGGGGCAGCGGGTGAGGTGAGAGTAGTTTATCAAATTTTTACACTGGACCCATGTTCATAAAAAATGACGCCTCTTCCGGTACTACTAGGTGCTGATCTAAGGCCAGTCGCATAGATATAACAAATGCACAGTTACAGTCTCAACTTATGCAGTTGCCAAAAAAAAAGCCTGAAAAAATCGCGGGCTTTCCCGGATTAACCCTGACTGCGATACCGAGGCAGGGCTCTAACCAATTTGCGTCGCCAAGCCACGTAACTGGGAGCTGATCATTAAATTTGTTCGTATTATACCCGGGAAAGATGAAGATGAAATGACAAATACATGAATTTCCTATATTGGAACCCCGGAATGAGGAAAAAAATGAAGATTGTTCCTGTTAAAGACGCAACGTATGCTCGCGAAAAGGTCTCCACCAGTATCGTAGAGGTCATTGTTCGAATTGCAGCAAACGAAAGTATCTAAAACCTCTACCATCCTCGAAAAAGCTATTCCAGTAATACTTTTTCGAACAAAACAAAAGAATTACCACAATTAATCAAACCACAATTACCAAATTGCCTATTTGTAGAGAGTGACATGCATGTTTATTTGTTGCTGCTGCCGGAAGAGTTCCTGAACTTGCTTGATTTACTGATACTCAACAATTTCATTCAATGTTAATTCAGGCACAAAGAAAAATAACAACAACAACAACAAATCCAAGACTTGAAGAGGTATTTCAGTTAAATATCAAGAGTAACGGTTTTGTTGGTGTCAGCAGCTAAAAGCGCTATTGTAAAACTGGAAGACACTGAGTGCAGAGAACGAGAAGAAACTGCGTCGGGATTAGCTCAGTCGGTAGAAAAAAGTTTGACAGCAGAGCGGGAGGCCGTTTGGGTTCGATTCCTGGGGCCGGACCAATACCAAGGGTCTTAAAAAAGGTCATGCCTTTGTCTTAGCTGCAAACGGCTAGACCTTCGCTAGCCCTCGGATGAACTCGTATAAAATGCAGTCACGTTTCCAGTGAGTAGGAGACGCAAAAACAGTGTCCCCTACCAAGTATACTTTCGTGCTAAATACATTGACACTGAAATAAAGTGACTGTATTTTTTTTTTTTAATTCACCCCTCTCAGTCATTATGTTCTCTGGACATCATCTTGCTTTCACCTAATCTGGATATAAATCGAGAGTAGCCAGTTTTGTCAGTTTCTGTATATTTGATTTCAATTAAAAGCTGTAACGTAAATTAAATTGCGTATCGGTCCTTTCTGAGTGATACATCCAGAATCTCATATCAAACAAGCTTTTAGATCCGCAAGAAATGACCCATCTCCTCCTGTCAAAACTCAAATGAGAGGTCCCATTGCCGGTAGGACACGCAATACCTTCCCAGTTATCCATCCGTCCTTTTTTCCTTTTTCTTTCTCGACGGAGAAAGCTCACATGCCATGCACAGGCGGGAAAATCCCCGTGTATTAAAGACCGTCTTTACCCACGCCTCAGCAGTAAAGAGTCTTTGATACGCGGAGATTTTTCCCGTTCATTCACCCGAGGGCTACGCAATGCTGAGGAGCCCCAATAAGGGCGAAACAGCTGTCCATGGCTGCCACTGTCCGGGTAATATGGCTGCGCGCATGCGTGAGTTACTGGTTAGGCCGTGGATTTTAACCGTGGGTTGGTGTATGTGTGCCCCTTGCTTAAGTTTGTCTTACAAAAGATAATGCAAAAGTAAGCTTTACATGAAGCATTACCCAAACGTCATTTTAAGGAATATTATGTTATTTTCCACAATGGTCTATTCCAAGCCTGCCTATCGCCCCACTTCACCTCACTCCCCAAACCAGCAGATTCATGCATACAAAAACTCCAATGTGAACAAAATTTGCGTTGCAGACATAACTTCTTTAGCTCAGTGGAGATTTGGAGATTGTTTCTGTTTGATTCACCATTTTCACATTGCCCATGTACACCTACCATCTTGTTTAGCTCCCCCCACCCCGCCCCTTTCCCCAGTGAAATTGGAAACAACGGGTCGTGGTGAACAAGGTGTATTAAGGGCAATGTGACACTGGTGAATGTGTTTTCAAGGGGGATTTTTTCCCTCTTTAAATCACCCAACCCCTTGACCAGAGGGTGAATGGAAGGCTCCTAAAGTTATAAAGTAAAGATTTAACGATTTCTTTGTTTCAGTTCAAGGGCTGAAGTTATAAAGTAAAGATTTAACGATTTCTTTGTTTCAGTTCAAGGGCTGAAAAGTTTGTTGCTTTCGCCTTGTATTCGTAGCTTTGGTTACTAACGTCGTGGTCGATTCTGATTCGATTCGTGAGTAAGAAAATAAATGAACTTGTCCACCTCATAAAAAGATAAAGTTTCTACCTGAAGAGTGTGACCGGCTTGCATCAAACGAGGTGGGTATCATAAATCATCTCAACCAAAATTCAATTAGTAGTATTTACTAACATCTGCACTAAAATTAAATTCACTGAATATATATTCGCAGTATACATTTTATTTAAGATCTTCTGCAAAAAGTTATAAAGTTACATCCCTGGCAACTATGTTTTATTTTTACCATCTGAAATCAGTCTTCACTTCTATTCAGCCAATCTCCTGTTATTTTGCGGCTAGTCTGAGAGTCTGAGTTATATTCCATACGAAAATCATCAATTATTAATGTCACTCATGCTGATAATATAACAAGAATAATTCTTCCTTTGTTTTAATACAGCGCGAGATATTCTCTTCACGCTGCCGTATGCCAGTGTTTTTAGGATCATACAGCAAACGAAAAAGAAAAATCTTACTAATGGATTAGAATAATGATTATATAATATAAATTATTATCTAATTTTACGGTGGCTTTTTCTAGTTTCTATTGTAGTTTATTTTATTTTATTTTTTTTCTTGTTTCAGTCTCATTTGGCAAGGTAAGGCGCTTAATGTCATTTGCGAACGGAAAAAAAAAAAACAATTAGTGAGAAACTGAATAGCAAAATTTAAAAAAAATAATAAATTAAAAAACCTGTACATTTGTACTTGTTCGAGTGACACAACATTTTAGATTTGTGTTGCCTGTTCTTGATAATTAGCCAAAAAGCTTCTCACTACACTTAACAGTCAATCGGCTTGTTCAGGGGGAAGCTCGTTTTACTTAAATTAAGCAACTATTTGTGAAAGACCGAGTATATTAGTACCCTCGAAGGGCCTCTGTTCGCAGGGTAGTATATTAGTCGCGCGAGTAGAAATCGACGGAGGCATGTTTACCGTATCAACTGCTATTTGTTTTGACGTGCTTGAGAAGTTAACCTGTTCAGTTTTCCCGGCACTTCATCATCTTTCTGTAAAGATTAATCGGAATAAATAGAACTTGTGCTGAGCGCCGAATCATTAGAGTTCATTTGATCAGTGCTTGCTCTTCTTCCAAGGTGAAACTGATCTAGTAGCCATTCAAGCCGGAGTTTATCCCCACTCAGCTTTCTCTCGTACTGCCCTTTTAAAACCCTCTTAAGGTCCTTCTTCTCGTTTTTAAACCTGTTCTCAATTTCAAGCTTCTCGTGGTCGAATTTTAATTTCAATGTTCGCATTTCTATGGAAAAGCACTTTTCCAGCTGTTCTTTTTGATATTTCAAAACAGAGATGTCGTGCTCGTAACCTTGTATTTCCGACTCGAATTTCAACCTCTGTTGTTGAAGTATTCTGCGAAATTCCACCTCGAATTTACGTCTGATGTCTTCCTTTTCCTTAATAAAGCCCTTTTCCATGTCCGACTTTTCTCTTCTAAAAATGTTCATTAAATCGTTCTTTTGCTGTTTGAACCTCTGTTCCATGTCAACGATTTCCAACGCGAACTGGTGCTCAACTAGCTTGTGCTTATTGGCGTAGTGAGAATGCATTTTGGTCTTCTCTTGTTTGAGCGATTTCAACAGCTCCTCTTTATCCAGGCTCATTTCGGCATCTGATATACTTTTAAAGTGCATATCAACCTCTGGTTGCTCGTGATTATAGAGGGTCTCGAGATACGCGTTCTCGTCGAAGTAAACATTCTCCAGATCGCCCAAGCCCTGCGACAATGTACGCCTCAGCTCATTTTTTACTTCCTCGATACCCTCAAGCTCTTTGCGAATCTTCGCTTCCATTTCAGCCTTTTCGGCTTTAAATCCTTCCTCTTTCTCCCTTAAAAGTCGCTCAAATTGAGCTCTTGATTCCTTCTTCCCTTTGATGCAATTGTCAAGAAGAGTCTGTTTTTCACGATCCCATGATTTTATCAATGCAGATTTCTCGTCTTCGAAAGACAACTTCAAAACATGTCTCGATTCCTGAAATTCCAAGCGGATGTTGTCTTTCTCTTTTAAGAAATTCTGTCGCATTTCTTCTTTCTCGCATTCAAAGGCTTTTCTCATGTTTTCCTTCTCCACTTCAAAAGCTAAACGCATATCATTTTTCTCGTCTTCGTGGGCGCGATCAACAATCTCTCTCTCCTGCAGAAATCCTCGAACAATTTCCGCCTTCTCCTCAAGGAACCTTCTTTCTATATCAGATCCATCGATCATAGCTAGATTTTCCTCCGAATTTCGTGAACAGTCGCTTTCCATGGTCTTGATTTTACTGATTACCCTAAGAGCGCGTTGTTGGCGAGATCAAAGCACATCACAGCATACAATTTCCTGCCGAGCGATGACCCTTGGTCGAGTCATTTTATTTGGCGTGATGATAACCCAAGACCAATGCGTGCGCAGTTTGCTGACCGCGTTTACCGTTAATGGGTGGGCACGTCAAGAGATTTTTTGGCTGAAATTAATGATAAAGTCTTGGAAAATTAACATTTCATTTCATGCTTCACGGGAAGCTGAGTTCAAGGAATCAATTTTGATTAAAAGGGAGTGTACTCAGCGATAAAAATACACTATCGCTTCACCCGGTTTTGGACTAACAAGAGTTTGAAAACCGAATATCATGGAATATGCATATGCATGTGGATTAACAGCCTTGACGTTATCTAGCAAATCTTATTGGTTTTGACCATAAGAAGTCCTTGCTTCTGAAACAGCTAGCGATCAGCTAATCGATAATTTGCCCGATCGAAAAAACTTTTTTAGGCTCATTTGAAAAGCGCCGTTGATATACGATGAGCCTTATAAAAACACTGATAAAAGTTACCGTCGGTGAAGAATCGCAAAATAACATACACCCCCGGGCGGGGGGGGGGGGGTACTCCCATACATTACCTATACGGGTATGTGCCGCCCAACGGGGTCGTGATTTTGAAGCTCCTGATTTAGAACGGGGTATCCATTTCAGAGGCGTTTTCTAGAACTGAGTATAAAAAATTGTGGATCACGGCTTTATCTTCTGCTTAAAATTGTTGCTGATTATAAAGAAGCATTTATTTGATGTATAAGTTGAACAAATAAATAAATATCTTTAAAAAAAACGGGGCTATTTCAATTTACAAACTTTCTAGAACGGAATATAAAAAATTGGCCTATTTCTCGAATGGGGTATCAGTTTTAGGGCGAATTCTAGAAAGGGGTATAAAAAATTGGCCCATTTTTAGAACGGGGTATCAATTTTAGGGGAACATTTTTATAGAACGGGGTGCCAATTTGGAGTCCCGGGCGGCACATACCCACCCAAAAAATACCCAAGTGCCCTCCCCCCCCCCGGGCATACACCTTTGTTTTGAGAATGTTTGCAGCGTACTGTGACATCGAATCAGAAAGCGATAACCTTTTCTTAATCTGAAATCGGGTGTAATGGAGTCAGTCTAGTAGGCTGAGACGTTATTAATGACAGATTTCGTTGTCTTTTCATAAACCCGAATCTCCACTTTTTTTAAAGGAAGGATATATTTCTTTGTTTCCAGTGTGTTTTCCGTCGCCCATCAAATACTTTTGACTGATAGAACTGGTGTATGCAACACAGGTACCTGACAAAATTAAAGGATATTTCGCGCGCACCATGTCAGAGTCAAAATCAATGTTTTGAAAGCAGAGAAGGCCGCAATGATCCACTTTTATCAAGTGTGTAACGTCGAGTTTTGCTTTGACGTCATGACATCTGTTCCCTCAAATATCTAAAGCCTTTTAAAAAATTCTCGAAACAATAGAAATTTATTTAGGATCAAAAATGACTTCAAATAAATTATTTGTAACTTATGAGAGGTCGACTTGTAGTAAGTCTAACCGGTCGCTCGCTGATGCATGCTTTCGAGTTTCGACAGTTTCCGTCTCGCAGGCGCGTATGAGTGACCAGAGGTCATTTTGAGAGTGTACAGGCTCACTTAAAATTTTTTCCGTTTGAAAATATCACCAAAGTAATGAAATTCGGGAATTTGGCATTCTTTTGGTAGTAAAAACACGTCTTTATTTTCTGACTCTAGAACATATTAATGTAATTGGTTCCTGCTGTTTTAAAACTTGTTTTAATAGCCTAACAGTTTTTTTAAGTTCCGATTATTCTTTTTGTCTCTAACTTTTGACATGAAGCAGGGATTTAGTCATTTGCAAAAAAGCTTAGTAATTTCTTTGCTAAGGATAAGTTCCTTTGTAGAAAAGACTTTGTAATTAGCAAATATTAAGAAAATGAACTAGAAATCCGTGAGACGCACACAACTCCCGTTGATTGAAATGTGGGCGCCTGAAAACCAAATCGCTGTTCATCACTTCCGGTGAAGTCTTGAGTCTATCTTTTTGTCGAGGGTCGAGGGTCGAGGGTTTCATGTCGAGGGCGTGGGTACCAAGTCGAGGGTCGAGGGTAACATTTTTTTTTCCAAATTTTTTTTTTTTTTTGGACAAGGTAATAATCGATGCAATCAATGTCATTAAAACAAATAAGAAGAATTTAAAAAACAAATGGCGCGTGAACATCTTCTAGTTGTTCGGTGGAGGGGGGGAGGGGAGGGTTATGGGGGGGTGGAATAGAGAAAAGCTCCGGGACATCCCAATTTGTTTTCGAACGGAACAGAACAGAACACGTTACTTGAAAACACTGATTTTAAAAAAAAACGTTGTAAACAAAATTTAATCGTTTAATCGTTTAACCGTTACGACTAACTGCCGGCCGTCAGTGTCATAGCCTCCCACGCAGGCGTTTTTAGGGGAGCTCGTCTTTCATCCCTCCCCAAAGAAGTGTTCTCAGAAGCCTTCAATTAATTGAAGGGCTGAGAAAAATTGCATTATGGGTGGAATCAAGAGCTGCAGCAGAGGGCACCTCCATGTGCGACCAGCTCTCGTGCGACCGCCAATCTAAAACACCAAAATTTCCCAGTCAAAGCCTTACAGTTGGAACCTCTTGTAAACTACCACCTCCTCGGTATATAAGCGACCGCGACCACTTTCTGACCCTGACGGTTAAAGATTGTCTATTGTTTTTAAACCCCTGTAAGCGACCACTTGACGCATTCTCTGATTTCTATTTTCGCTGTATGCCCTATCTTTAGAACATACCAAGAACTTTAGTGACAACGTGCAATTACACATATTCAGTGTCACGCCATTCAAAATAGATCAAAATAAAACTCAAAACCATTCGACAGATAAAGTCCAGAATCTGGGAAATGAAAAGAGGTAAATATACAAAGACCCTCGCCAAGATTTGGGTCGAAGGAATAATTCGTATACGAGGAAATGTTTTACCCAAATTTAAAGACGCCATGCTGGAGCTCATCCGCATGAGGTCCACTGTGGCGGACGGAAACCAACAGAAACATCTGTTACCGAGTTTTGCTACAAAAGCGTGAATTTACTCCTAGAGGAACTCATAAACATTAAAGTAATACTTTTTCTAATACTTGAACAGTTTTGATAGCAAAATTCCTCGAAAAAAGTCACTTTTTTTCACCTAAATGACAGCTCCCTCGGCCGTCATGTAAATGCTGCGTCACGCAAAACCTTCGAAATTCAAGCGTACTCTATTACAAAACCAAGAACCCTTTTGAAGCGAAAACTTGTTCGAAAATTAGTTTTCAGATGCTCTAATACACCATGCAAGTAAAATCTCGGTAGGATCGATATAGTTTTGTAGTTTGACTTTTAGTGACGTCATGTGAAAACCAACAATGTGCCTGGACCTTTTCTAGGAAGGAACCCCCTGTGGTTCGATTCTCTTAAACGATCGCCTCTCATAAGCGACCACTCAGTCTTTGCATTTTGGTTGGTCGCTTCAGGAGGTTCGAGTGTAGATCCAAAATGATGTCTACAATAGGCATGTTTCAGGACGCTGAAAAAGTCCAAAAGAGAACCAACTTTCGATTTTGGGTGTGGTCATTTAGGGTAGTACCCGGGTCAACCTATTTTTCGCGGGAAATCTAGTGCCGCAAAGGTTCTGGGAACGAGAATCCATTGTTGTGCAATGGAAGCCATGATCATCGAAAATAAGGAGAAAATGGTAAAGTTTGTGGGTAAAATTTCCTGCAAATGGACTATTCTACTACTACTATCAGTGGAAATATTACGTTCCTCGTTCTGTGGCATTTGTGGGCAAATTAATTTGCCGGTGTAGCTGCAAATCACTGGAATGTTGACCACGTTTTGCGCTGTGTCCATGAAACCACATCGTGGCTTTAAAATTTAATTAAAGGATTCGGCTCATGCTTACAGGTAAGCTTTTATTTATTTTCCCTTTATATATAAAGAACATCTTTAGTTATATTCTTTTAAGAAGAGTTTTCCTTCTCTGAAAGTTTAGTTTCAGTAAACATGGAATGTTTGTTTTCTCAATTAATTCAGTAAATTAACGGTCAGTATAAAACACAGACTGCGGACTCTTGTTTTCCGCGTGCAAATGAGCAGGTGACAACAATAGTCCCAATGTTTTGTAACCCTAAAAACAATAGTCCGCAGTCAGTCGGCAGTCTGCATCTTCGATGTTGTTGAATCCCATCTCCCTAACGTTCACGCATACGCTGATGATACGCAGCTCTATATCTCATTTAAGCCGGATGGTTCTGCTACTGAGACGGATGCTGTTGACGCTCTACAAGCTTGCATCAGGGACATAAGAACCTGGATGGTCCAAGACAAACTTCGGCTGAACGATGCTAAGACCGAGTTTCTTATTATAGGTACACGCGCACAGTTAAATAAGGTTATGATAAGTGACTTGCAAGTAGGTGAGGTAAAGGTTTCTGCGGTTTACTCTGTTAGAAACCTGGGTGCTTGGTTTGATGCAAACATGAATATGACCACACATATTAACAGCATATGTCAGAATATTTATTACCATCTACATAACATCCGGCGTGTTAGAAAGTATTTATCATATGATAATAGGAAGTCCATTGTACAGGCTATTATAATGTCACGATTAGACTATTGTAACGGTCTATTATATGGTACGCCCGCTGTTCATCTTGGTAAGCTGCAACGCCTGCAGAACGCGGCAGCTCGGCTGGTATGTACTATATCTAGGTATGATCCTATCACACCATCCCTGATCAACCTGCACTGGCTTCCGGTTACCCACAGAATAGAATTCAAGATAGCAATGCTAGTTCACAAATGTATCTACGGCGTCGCACCACAATATCTTTTAGACTTGATAAAAATCAAAGAGAGCTCGCGGTATCAGTTGAGATCATACCGGGGCATACTCCTAATGGACAATACCTATAGAACAAAAAAGACACTCGGGGATAGGGCGTTTGAAAATGCTGCGCCCAAAGTATGGAATCGACTCCCTCTAGAAATTAGACAATGTCAATCATTGAACATTTTTAAAGTTTTACTAAAGACACATCTTTTTAAATTAGCTTTTTATTAGTTCTTTTATTAACTCATATTTTACTTTTATTGTTTTCCGAAAATTGTAAATTATTATTATTATTATCATTATTTGGACTAGCCATTTATTCCTTTAAGATTTTAGTGTTGTAATGCGCACTCGATCATATCTTTATCGCATGCTAGACTGCGCAATATAAGAAATAAACATTATTATTATTATTATTTTGCATTTTACACTGCCCCGTAAATTAATGCTTGAAGCGGGAAATTTAAAGTGAAAGTATTTTTCGCTTTAAACTCCTGAACTTTAATCAATTTTAAATTTGATATTGTTTGCAATATTTCTATTTGCCTGGAATTTCTGGGAATACACATTCATAAAATGAATATTACATTCAAACCTCCATCTCAGACTACTTCGCTTGTATATGATCATCTCCAACATTTCACAATTAGTTCATGCATCAGTGTTGAGATATTGAGTATGCGGGAAGTTAAGAGAGCACAAGAGAGAGTGTAAGAGTTGCTTGAGGCGCAGCCGAGAGCAACTCTAGCCTCTTGAAATATGCACGGATGAAGCATGAGCTAATTGTTTTATAACATCGTAGTGATGAATGCAGCAGTTAATGTAAACTTTTATTATTGTAGTGTGTGCTCAAGGAAGTGCGTGTCAATGTAATGTGTTTCATATAATAATTTGCAAATTGGGGGAGTCAGTTCAATGACAGGGAAGGGATATTAAGGCAAGGAAGGGGGAAGTGAGAGTTGGAGGTACAGAGGAGGTGCAAGGAGCAGCAAATATAATATGTGATCCTCCAAATGATTTCAAGGACAAAGGTGATGACATGCTCACAGCATGCTAACTCAACACGCTTAGTGTGTCCAAAGACACACTTTATATGCATATTTAATTGCTGAAGCAATCAATGACACACTGTGTTTTGTTTCAGTGTATTTAGCACGCTAACCCTTTGTTTTAGTCAAGTGTGATCGATGACATGCTTAGTGGGCAAGTTGACACAGATTAACATGTTAAAGTAAAAGAAAACGTATCTTGAAAATATAACTCTCGTATAAATTTAATTTTTTATTGGATAGCCTCCATGCCAACTTTCAGTGAGCAAACAACAAAATTCCCTGCTCTTTTTGTGGTTTTGCAATGAAAAGGTAAAATATTTGATCCCCAGCTTAAGGCGAAAATTGTCCGCTGATTAAAGGTAAACAAGCAAGCACTTGAAATTCGCTTCTGTGACTTCCGCTGTAGTGCAGATGAAGTTTCTTGTCTAAAAATGATGTTGAATGAATCTGCAAGTCTTAGAAAAACCTTGATCAGTATTATAACCATGACTGTTTCCCCTTGCTTTTAAAAGCTTTAGGTTACTATCGTATGTATTAAGTCTACAAAAAACTTTCGATGTGTGTAAAAGCAAGAGGTTTCAAATTGCACGTGACATTCCTCGATTTGCTAAAATCGAAGCAGTGCTACAAACGGTACACTCGGAGATTTCTCAGATCATTTATTCTGTGTTATCTTTGTCTTTTTTGTAGTACGTTTTGTGGTAAATTTTTGAAATTATCCCATCGCAGAAACATTACATTTAAACTTAGAAAATGATTCTCGGCAGCTGTATTTCGATCTTCCTTCAACCCGTTGCATATGACAAATGCAGATATGTATACATGTACCTTCACATGCTATGCTCCAAAAATAAACACACTTTCTATACTTCAAAAGATAGACTTCATAACGATAATTTTCTAGCTTAAGTTTTATGATTTATCTACAACTTGGTTACGTAATGTTGATGTGCTAGTTCATGTTATGCGGTTGAAGTAATTCGTTTAATATTATTTCAACCTTAAAATTGAAGGTGCTCTAAAAGAAAGCTACAAGAAATACGTTTGAGATGTTTTGGAAAAAAAAGAACGCGCTCCACATAAACTGAAAACTCAAAAAGTCTGGTTTAAATCCTTGACCCCTTTGTAGAAAATGTTTCAGCTTTGTTTTTCTGATCATGAAGTTGACTGATTATTTACTGATAAGAGCTTTGGCTTTCCCATAAGAATTACTGTGCAATGATTGCATTACAATAATGTTACTTTCACTTCTCATCCAGTACGTTTGCGTGCAATGTACATGTACATGTAAGCACACTAAGTTGCACGCTTTAAATAGTATGGTGTCTTCTTCCATGTGAACTTGTGTTATCAAAAGGTAACTCGCTGTCTGTGTTAGGCTGCTCACGCTTCACTGTTCTGTGATGCACGCTTTATTGTTGTTAGTGTGTTATGTGAGACAAAAGCTTTGCCTTCTTAAATTGTGCTCTAGTGTGCTTTGTAAGCATGTTAAAGTTGATTTCTTTTGTTTTTAAGTGGAATCATGTTGTGAGTATGTTATCACCTTTGTCTCTGAAATCATAGGGAGGGTCACATAATGTTTTCATATTCCTTTGGCCCATTTTTGGTCCAGGAACTACCATATGGGATTCAAACAAAACCCCAAAAAATCCCTGCACCAAAATTTAACCCCCTCAAAAACCTCATGCCAAATTTCCGAACCATAAAAATTTTCCATAAAGCATTAAATTTAATGTTATAACACAAAAATACAAAAAATTATGTCCCAAACATAATTACATTTTTGCGTCAGGATACCTGTTGTTATCATGCACTGGCTGCGTGAACTGGGTACTAGGGAACATGTGATCGAGGATTGCTTTATAATACGTTGCGCAAATACGAGGGCCCCTTTCTACCTCTACACCATCGTGTGGCAAGTTATCTGTTCAAATTTTTCAGGCAAGTTCTTTTGCGTTTTTCTTTTTTGTCTGCATGGAACAGCCGAGGGTTCTGATTTTGGGTCACTCCTTTATACGTAGGCTCCGGGATTTTATTATTAGGAATAGTCCCACATATAACCTCAATTTAAACATTAAAACCCCGGTTACAATTCATTGGCATGGCGTTGGGGGTCGAACAATCGATAAGGTTAGGCGGTTTGATTTAACCGAAGTAGAACGTTTTAAACCTGATGTTGTAATTTTACAAATCGGTACTAACGACCTCACACGCCGTCGGTCTTCTCCAGCATCTGTTGGCTCTGCCATCGAGGATTTGGTCTGTTTACTTCATAATGAGTACGGGGTTCGCTTAGTTTGTGTCGGTCAAACCGTTAAAAGGCACCCGGTTGGGGCGTTCAATGCAAACGTACAAATCCTGGCGCAGTACCTTCAAGGGGTCTTAGAACCGCTCCCCTTTGCCATATATTGGACGCATCGGGGATTTTGGCGGGCTTCCCGTTCATACTTGTCATACGATGGTGTCCACTTAAATACAGAAGGGCAGCATAAACTCTACAGGAGTGTAAGGGGGGCAGTACTGCATTGTTTAAAACGCATAACAACATAACGAATTTCTCGCCCAACCAGTTTTAATTTTTGGCAAGTTCTGGCCTTGGCCAAGGAGTTGCGTTCAGTGGGCTTTTGGTGTCTTTCTATGTTCTGTCCATGTGCTTTTGTTGCAATTTAATAGTTGCTTTGGGATTCTGTGCATTCCTGTGTGATGCCCATCCCTGATTTATGTCAATCATGGTCTTTGGAATTTTTTGCGTTATGTTGCCTGAGTGACAACCAAATCCGGCCGTCGTTGACGTGCCCAATTCACTCCAGCTATTAACGCTTTTACATGTGTATTTATAGATACCTATGTTATCGGCCCGTGACTGACGCTCTCACATCACATCTGATGAAATACGATTGTTGTAGCTGGTTAATGGGCATCCTGCATGTTTGAATTAGCGTACAATGCATTCTGCCCCCTTGATTCTCCTTGTTGTCTAATCCCGACTTTGCCTATAACATGTCCGAATTAACTCTAGCTAAGTTTTATAGGCCTTATTAATCAGCATGCCGCCACGAAGGAAATCGCGACGAACAGCAGGACCGGCAGATGATACCGTCAACGTACAATTTGTTCCCGACCCGGTCGAAATCCCCCCCTCCCAAGCGGCCGTTGAGGCGTCTACATCTGGTGCGGGATCGGAGGGCCTTTCCGATGCAATGGTTTCGTCTATTGTAGCTGCAGTGAAGACGGCGATACAGTCGACCAACGCGGCCCAGAATTCTTCCCGTTCCATCAATCTGGTCGCCGACGCAGTGCAACGCGATGTGCAATCTCTTACCAATACTCCAGTTGGGGCCGTTGAGTCGTCAGGTAGCGAGACATTACCCAGTGCGCCTTTATTTTCTAGTATAGGTGTGCCCTTAGGTAGCCGCTTGAGTGCACGCCTAAAGAATAAGATCTGGGCGGAGGAATTCGTCAACTTTGGCTCTCTTCTAGATACGTCCCCTTATCCGGATAAGTTCGCATTATCTATCACCGCTCCCACCGCCGGAAATGGGTCTAAAACCCCTAATTTTACATTCGAACCGGTAAACAATGCAAAGAAATTGACGTCTATTCACGAGTGGGTGTCGGCTTTCCACTCTTTTGTCGCAGTCTACTGCGAAAAATTCCCCAGAGAGACGCCAAATTTGATGCAATTTTGCGAAACAGTGCGCGACATCGCCACACGTGGGGGGGACTGGAACTATTACGATGAACAGTTCCGGTATCTTCGTCAAGGCAACCCACAAACGTACCCTTGGGGAGTGGTACATTGGGAGTTATGGCATCGTGCGGTGACTTTTCGTGCCAAATCTGGGTATTTTGCAACCGACAAACCCAACTCGAGGTTCAGGGGAAAACAATCAATGGTCAGAGGGGTGTGTTTCACGTTCAACGCCGGTCGTCCCTGTGCGGGCTGCAGATATGACCATAAATGCTCCAAATGTGGTGGTAGACATGCAGCTACGTCCTGTCAATCTGCCTCAAACATTCCTAAACCAGCCGGAGATAGAACTATCGCAACTCCATCACATAATAAACAGCCCGCCAGTAACGCCGGTAAAAGTATCCACCCTTAGCCCCCTTTTACAACAATACGACCCCCGTCAAAGGAGGAGTTTGCATATATCCCATCATGCTTTGCGTTTGAACTATATTATCAAACTCTATTCGTCACGTGATACTGTTAGTTCAAGATGGACGCCGTGGAGAGAAGGCCGTGCGACGTGAAGCTATTAAAAGATAATCGCTACGTATGGCTTCATTGTATCGATCTGGAAAGCCGATTCGAGCCTACAGTCAAAAGCTTTCCACTTTTGAAGGTCAAGCTTGTTTACGGCCACTTTTCGTTCATGTGGGATTTGTCGGAACGAAGACTAGTAATGTTGCCCGACTCGGATGATGTGATGTCGAAATTAACTGGAGTAAAATCGCCTTGTTGTATCGACGTGAAGTCAAGTGATGGAGCGCCTTGCTCTAGGTGTATCTGTGTTCCATGACGATTCATGAGATCGGCGCTTGCTCTCGGGTTTACCCGGAGAGTCGAACGTAGGTACATGTCTACGTTTTAGACTTCCCTCCTCCATAACAAACAAACCTAAAAGGAACAACTCAGGACGTCGGATGAATATTTCTAGTGATTTAGATCTCAAATAATACCAAAAGGAATCCAAAATAAACCTAACGATACATACAAATATGTCTATTGCAAATCCATAAAACAAAGCACGTGGAAAAGGAACAAGATCATGCGGAATTTGCATCACACAAAAGCACCGTCAATTCTTAACAGACCAAAATTTGCACGCTTTTCTTGGTCGTCTACGGTTAAAACTAGAGAGGTCAAAAGAGGTCAAGACCCGTTTTCTGAATATTCAACCTTCACTTTCTGAAATGGAACTACCGTTGAGATTTATATTTGCATTAAACATTATGCAAATTAATAAAGATAGGAACCACTCGACTGTAAACACAAACACAAAGGCGCGCTATTGAAAAAACACTCTATTGTTTCATTGAACTCTTCACGCTTGACGACCATAAAGCGCCGAAAAAATAAAACTAACGAAAACTTGAAAGAAAAATTCATAAAAAATGGTAAAATCACTTACCTGGAGTACGCCAAAGTTGGCAAAATGGCAGGCTAAAAATCACTCATTAACGGAAAGACGACCGCCTTCGACCCGCCATTTTCATAACAAGCGTAACGAAATTGCACCAAAGCATGCTGGGATATATGCAAAATCCTCCTTTACCCCCGTCTAAAGCAATTTTTGATTGATGGCTTTTCGTTTGGATTTCGCGTTGGGTTTGTTGGTACTAGCCAATTACGTCTTGCTTCAAATTTGCGCAGTGCGAAGGATCAACCTGAAATTTTAGCTGCTAAACTTGAGAAAGAATGGTGCGCTGGAAGAATTGTAGGTCCATTTTCTCGTCCACCTTTCGATAATTTTATTTCTTCACCTTTAGGCGTAGTTCCAAAGAAAACCCCAGGGGAATTTCGTATTATACACCATTTGTCATACCCAGATGGATCGTCGGTGAATGATTTTATTCCGGACCAATTTTCGTCGGTTCAATATGCTTCAATAGGTGATGCTATTACACTCATTAAGTCGTTAGGTAGGGGTTGCTTCATGGCCAAGACCGATATAAAATCAGCTTTCCGCATTATCCCGATTCACCCTGACGACTACCATTTACTGGGTATGACATGGAATAATTCGTACTTCTTTGACCGGTGTCTGCCCATGGGCTGTTCTTCGTCTTGCGCTATATTTGAAGCTTTTAGCACTGCGCTCGAGTGGCTTGCTAAACATTATCTCTGTGTTTCCGATGTTTTGCATATTCTGGATGATTTCTTGTTTATTGCTACCTCTCAAGGGAAATGTGCCTCCGATTTAAACAACTTTTTGAGCCTATGTGATTGTTTAGGGGTACCTATAGCACATGAAAAAACGGAAGGTCCTTCAACCACTTTACAGTTTGCGGGGATAACACTCGACACGATTAACATGGAAGCGCGTCTGCCGGACGATAAGCTTCAAAAATGCAATGCTCAGTTATTGGACATGCACAGACGCCGTAAAACTACTCTGAAAGAACTTCAATCTTTGATTGGATTATTAAATTTTACTTGTTCAGTTGTTCTACCTGGTCGGGCCTTTCTTCGGAGGCTTGTTGATCTCACAAAGGGTGTCCGTCTCCCTCGCCATCGTATACGGATTACTGAAGCCTGCCGTCGAGATTTATTAGTGTGGCTTCAATTTTTAAGAGATTTTAACGGCCGTACATTTTTTCTGGACGAACCGTGGCAGGTTTCACCGCCTCTCAACCTTTACACCGACGCCGCGGGCTCAAAGGGCTATGGCGCACTTTTTGGGAAACATTGGTTTTACGGAGAGTGGCCTGCCAATTGGAAATCATTGAACATTGCATTTTTGGAGCTTTTTCCGATTACTATCTCGCTCCACGTGTGGGGATGTCAAATGAGCAATCAATGTGTCTCTCTGTTTACTGATAATGCGGCTTTGGTTGACATTATCAATAAGCAGACTTCAAAACACCCCATGATCATGATCTTAGTACGTGACCTTGTCCTAACATCACTACGTCATAATATTTTGTTTCGGGCTTATCATATACCCGGTGTTGACAACACCCGGGCGGACTTAATTTCTCGTTTACAGATTGTAGATTTCAGGAAAGCATTCCCAGATGCCGACCCAGAGCCAACTCATGTTCCCGAGACCCTTCTCCCGCAGAAGTGGTCGATACGTTAAAGGAATTACTACATTCCTCACTGTCGGAGCAGTCTCGCAAACAATACTCACGTGCTTGGGTTGTCTTTACTGAATTCTATACCCGCTATCAGGGTGCCGATTTACATTTGCCTGTTTCGACCGCGTGTATCGCATTATTCATTTCCTTTTTATGTGCCAAGGGCCTTGCTCCTGCTACCATAAACTCGTACCTGTCAGCAATAGCATATGTACATAAGATCAAAGGCCACTACGACCCGACCAAATCATTTTTAGTTGAAAAGCTTCTTGTGGCCGTCGGCCGCCGTGGTCAGGCCGATGTTCGTATGCCCATTTCACGTCCATTATTGTACGAATTAGTTAGAGCTTTACAGCATACTAGCCCATCTGCCTATCGTCGATCTCTGTTCGGGGCAATGTTCCTGACAGCATTTTATGGTTTCTTTAGAATAGGTGAATTATCTTGCAATAGTAAACAGCAAGTTGACACCGTTGTGCAATTTGATCAAGTCACTTTTTTGAAACAATCTTCTCGAGTGACGGCTGTCAAGATTGTGATCACTAAGTTTAAACACAACACGAATAATCGGCCGTTTGTCATAACTATAGAAAGCGAACCTTCTGAAACGTTTTGCCCCGTGCAGACCTTAATCGACTACATTAAACTTAGGGGTTACCATAAAGGCCCCTTGTTCACGTGTGCAGCCGGCGGGGCAATCTCGACAAATAATTTTAACACTGAGCTCCGTCGGGCTTTGAACTTTTGCGGCCTTGATTGTTCTCGCTACAAGAGCCATAGCTTTCGCATTGGTGCAGCGTGCCATGCGTCTGAGAAAGGTTTTTCGGATTCGCAAATACGTGCCCTAGGTAGATGGAGTTCGGACGCTTTTAGAACTTACATTCGTCCGCCTTCGCTCAAGGCTAACTAATTGTTTTTAAACGTTTCAAAGACGCAGGTCAAGCCGCGGTTGGATCTCCGTTGTATAGGTCAGTCAGGAGCTGCTATACAGTGGTGATTTTCACTACGGCTATTTAATCATCCGTTATGGGACCAGTATATTTTGTCTTCAGCTCTGGTTAGCTTTCACGGGCCACGGTGGATTCTCTGATGCGTGGGTCAGTCAGGGGCTGCCATACTGAAAGGGTTTTTCACTGTGGACTCTTTCCGCTATCACTTACTATGTACTTTACCAATCTGTTCCCATGTATTACTTTATCAATATGTTATCTGTATTACGAAGGAGCTACGGTCCTGGCACGAATTGCTATGTTATTTAACCTCTGTTTTTAATGTCAGTTCGCGTGCGGTTCATGACTAGGTCAGTCAAGGGCTGCTGGAAATGACCGTACTTTACAGGATTTTCTTATATCCTCGCTGTTTTCAGTTTAATACTCCTTGGGGTTCTTAGTTCCGGATCTTGGTGGGGTGGTCACACGCTGTGTGCCTTGTGGCGCTTATTTCTTCCCCACCTTTTCCGAAGAGACATTCAATTACTTAATTTTTTCCATGTCACGTCACGCTCTGATTAGTTTGTTAAGCGTGGCGTGACTTTTTACTGTTATATTAATAAATACGTCACAATAGTGGCCAATTTTATCCAACCATATGAGTACATTGTCTCTTCGTAAAACTAGTGCGACCCGGAGCTAATTACCCCTCGACTACCTAAGTTTGCGAGATTAGTAAATCTCTTATATATAACTTTCGGAAAGGTATCGTGATGTAAAAACAAAAAATTATGTCCCAAACATAATTACATTTTTGCGTCAGGATACCTGTTGTTATCATGCACTGGCTGCGTGAACTGGGTACTAGGGAACATGTGATCGAGGATTGCTTTATAATACGTTGCGCAAATACGAGGGCCCCTTCTACCTCTACACCATCGTGTGGCAAGTTATCTGTTCAAATTTTCCCACCTACCTCCCCCTCTTCGCCAGCCAGTGTTTAGTTTTCTCTCGGAAGGCGCTTATTTCTTCCCCACCTTTTCCGAAGAGACATTCAATTACTTAATTTTTTCCATGTCACGTCACGCTCTGATTAGTTTGTTAAGCGTGGCGTGACTTTTTACTGTTATATTAATAAATACGTCACAATAGTGGCCAATTTTATCCAACCATATGAGTACATTGTCTCTTCGTAAAACTAGTGCGACCCGGAGCTAATTACCCCTCGACTACCTAAGTTTGCGAGATTAGTAAATCTCTTATATATAACTTTCGGAAAGGTATCGTGATGTAAAAAGAACCATTTTAATAGTTTTGAATACCCAAAAAGTCCCTTCTTAAATCAAGCTACCCCAAAAGATTCTTGCCAAAATTTTCCGGGTGAGGATAAAACATGGACCAGGGGTCCATGGACCCCCACTTTGGACCGGGTCCATGGACCACTTTCATGGACCGGGTCCATGGACCCCCTGTCATGGACCGGGTCCATGGACAGTTTTTTTAATAATGATCAGAAATGAACAAAAACAGAAATAGTGCAAAAATAAGGTTAAAAAACAACAACAACAACAAACAATGCTCGATTGATCAGTAATGTTTAATTGTGCTTACATAGTATAACAAAAAGGGGGGGGGGTGGTACCTCATGCCAAAATGCTGCTTGTTCCAATGAATTGTTTTCTCTGATGGGTAGATTATGCTTCAGAGGAAAACCTTTTGACTGAGCAAATGTGAATTTTTGCTACTTATTTCATACCGAGAGGTTGTGACACACATATTGATTTTCTACCTCTTTTAAAATGTAAAGCTGTTCATTGCGGCTGATCAAAAGGGTTTTAGGTTGTTTAATTTCTCCAAAGTGCATCCTGGATCTGAATAATTCTAAGCCACTTTCTTTTTGTCCATGAATGTCACTTTTTCCTGCAATGTTTTGTCACGCTGGGCCCAGCTCCTTAGCGCTTTTAGCAGGACGATTATAAATTCTCACAGATAGTGATTTACAGATCCAGATCTTGAAGAAGAAGAAGTGGCAGGGATTGTAGCTTAAACTGAAGCTACATCAACTATGGAGAATTGCAATGTGACTCAGTCATGATTGCTCTAAAAGTAATGAATTCTTAACTCCAGCTTGTTTTTCTAAGGGTGGTGCGAGTCTTTGTACTGGAGGGCGTAATTCCTCTCTTGGTGATAACTTTTGAATCAGCTTAATTTAACAGTCTTGTGACTGCACTTGTGCAAGCAGAGTGTATGTCATGTAAGCACAACTAAATATTTGTGATCAATCGTGAGCATTGGTTGACACCGTCTCGTCAAATCTTTTTTTGGCACTATTTCTGTTTTTGAGTGTCCATGGACCTGGTGCAAAACCTTCTTATAAAAATAAAAATAAAAAAACTGTCCATGGACCTGGTCCATGACAGGGTGTCCAGGGACCCGGTCCAAATCCTGGTCCATGTTTTGTCCTCACCCAAACCCCCAAATTTTCCTACCCAAAAGCATCCTGAAATTGAAAATTTTAAACCCAGAAAAATCCTTCGATTGTTGCTGTCACTTGAAATCCACAGTATTCCCCCTGGGATCTGCTTCCAAGATAAAAAGAATTTATTTAAAGACGCCAAAATTTGCAGTGATCAACAATACCTCTAGGTGCAAGTGGGCGTTACCTAAGATGATTTCTGTAACTGCCTTTAACAGTTGCGACGTAAGCATGAAAGTGAGGCCTTCTTAGGGCCACCAGATCTACTGCAAACTTCAAAGAAAAGGGCAGTGAAAACAAGAACAATTTGTGATTTAGTTAGAGATTAAAAATTAACCTCAAAAGATTTTCCTTGAGCAGTTATAGTAAATAAAAGTGCATTGGAAAGTGGACAGTAGAGAACTAACTGTGGGTAAGGATCCTTCAGAAATAAATGAAACATCAAGTTTTTATAATAGTACTTTATTCAAAGACTTTTACATTTAAACATGATACATATTTGAAACGGAGGAACACAAGGTTATCCCTATAAAAGGTCCTGTAACTGAACTTTAAAACCATAAAATATAAAAACAAAAAAGCACAGGTAAAAAATATTAGAGTGGGTACAAAATGGTATAGTAAGAATGATATGTAGGTGAAAATATTATATTTTACAGTTTAAACATAAGTTATTATGTCAATAAAAGTTCATCCACCTTTTTAAGCCTTTGTAAAATTTGTTTTTGAGATTTGGGTGCTTCGTGCTGCATGCTTTGGTCTTCGTTTTTGAGTGCTTCCTTTTTGAAACTACCCCTTGGCTGTTTTGTTTTAAAGATAAAGGTTTGATGAATGCTGAAGAAGGTAACCAGCTGACTGAACCTACTTTTGGGGCCTTTTGAATGAAAATTAGCCATTCATATTTTAGTGTCAAACCTTCCAGATCATTCATGATACGTTTCTGGGAAACTGCCCACCTAGATACATGTATCCCTCCCCTAGGCCAACATCAACACTAACTTTTCACTAAAGGGCAAACTGTTGCCTTAGTGGAGGGGTAGGTGGGTAGTTCTGGCCCAGAAACATATAATAATCCAAACTTCCTTCTGCATTGTGTTTGATAATAAGTTTCTTACATGTACACTGTATGTAAACTGTTTCATTTTGTCCTTAACTTCCAACAGACAAGAAGTGGTTGCTGCGTTTTATATGTCCGGTACATGGTTAGTGTTGTTAAGCACTGGGTGCACACAGACGTACATGCAAGTGTATCTCAGGTTAGTGTGTCAGAGTCTTTTAAATGCTTTTAAAGAATAATTAATTTTTTTTCTTAAAAATGTGATTCCAGGTAGAGGACTTACATGTAATATATTAACACTGAAGAAGTGTTCTCTGTGGAGAAGTATTTCCCTAGTCTCAGCCCCTTACCATTTTTTAATCTCCAAAATTTCATGAATGTTTTGTTAACCATGAATTGCTTCATGGGAAAATTTGACAATTAATGTTTTGTTGTGCTAACAACCTACATGTATGAAGACCTATGGTCTGTGGAGACCTGTGATGAACGGAGCCTGGAAGGCCCCAATTACACTGCCAATTCAAAAACAGACTACTCACACAACGGCAACATTCTACACTACAGCAGACTACATGGTGCACTATACTTCAAGTGCTACCAAATCAAAGCTACACACAGGGCTTCTGATATTTCGTGGAAAAAAAAGCAAAATTTCGCGGGATTTTCAGGGGCAAATTCGCCGAAAAATCGGCCGATTTCGCGGGATTTTCGCGGGAAAAGAGTCAAAATTCGCGGAACAATCGGTCGATTTCGGGCGATTTTCGCGGAAGAAAAGTCAAAATTCGCAGAAAAATCGGCCCATTTCGAGGGATTTTAGCGGAAAAAAGTCAATTTTTCGAAGGATTTTCAGGGGCAAATTCTTAGGAAAATCGGCCGATTTCACGGGAAATTTCGGGGGGAAACTTCGCCAAGAAACAATCAGTAAAAAACAGCCGATTTCGCTGGGGTTTTTTTGGGCAAATTTCGCTAAAATCGATCAATTTTGCGGCGATATGACCAGCGTTGGGGAACGTTTTTTTTAACAGGGATAATCACTTGCCCTTTCAACAACAGTTCGCTCGAGAAATGAGCGAATGTTAAAGCTATTAACATTATGGTTAGTGCCCAGTTTTTCGCAACGTTCATCTAAAAACGCCTCGTAGTTTTGGGACGTTGTTTACTCGTTGCAGTGACGAAGTTTCAAGCTAATTTTGGACGTTTGGGGTGAATAAAACCAGTCTAATAGCCAAGATAAGTATTAAATATGTTTTGCCGACATGTATTTGGAAATATTTCTGGCGGATTTCGCGGTATTTCGCGTTTTTTGGGAATTTCGCGGGATTTCGCGGAAAAACCTGAATTTCGCGGGTCCGCGACTGCGCCAAATACCAGAAGCCCTGTACACAGTAGCGTACTCCAGTCTTATAGCGGTTATGAGTCTCCAACTTACCAACAACCATTCAATAATTCTAGTCCCTATGGAAGAGACCTTGCTGCCCAAACTACAGTCTACTGAGAGTAGATCAAGGTACCTCCAGATACCTGACTGCTACAAACTTTCTAATGGCAGGTTTGATGTAAAACATTTTTTACCAGTATTCTATTTCCACGTACTAGCGCTGAACTGCACTCTGATGCAATGTACAGTAATTGCCAGCTGTACTCCCTAGGCTATCAATCAAAGCCTTGTGACATCTTTATGAATCTACTCAGCAGTAGCCTGCCTTTCACTTTCTTTCAGTAAGGCAAACAGGATGCAGTTGCACCAAACTGCTGCACGAGGACTCTCTCATTTTCTTTTAGTGACCTATCCTTGCAACTAATAAACCACACTACCCTCTCGGCAGTTTGACGACAATAATTTTTCCCGCGGAGGTACACATTCAAAGAAGAGGTAGACTATTTTTCCAAAAAACCTTAACTTTATAAACAATGCCTTACAGACTGCAAGCCCTAAACTGCAAGCCCTGGCCCTGAACTACCAAAGTGCCGAGGCACCCTACAAAAATAACAAGAAAGGGAGGAAGATATGCAAGAAATAACCTGTCAAGTGAGTAGACTTGCTACCCTATAATAGTACTGATGAGAGTGTGAATATAGATCTGATACGCGTGGCTGGACCATTTGCTAAGCATCTTGATGAGGTGATCTGGTAAGCCATAAGAGGCTGCTGAAATAGCTGTGCCAATGCAAAATCTATGACCGATGTATAGCAACCAGTGACCCCAGCAGCGGAGAGGGTGGATTGAATACCAGATATCAGCCATTGTCAATTTAGAGGGGTGCCTCAGAGAGAATGAAATTGGGGCCAGAAGTTGAGCCACGGACATGTAGATACTGGGTAAGGGGGTGCATGGGGCAGAGATTATGTTTCTCAGCACCAATGTGGATATAGCAACCTTGGCGAAAGGGGTCCATCGTAGAGTACTTAATGTTAATGTGGACATCGGTGACAGCAATGTGGATGTTGGGATTGAAGTGGGAGTTGTCGCTGAACTCACCAGTGCATAAGATACCCAAAAACCCAAGACAGCAGGCAGCCCAAGCATTGTATGGTTGTAGTCAGAGAAGTTCAAGGACTGGAAAAAAATTTGCATCAGGTTGATTGTGATGGGTTGGCGTTGACACTTATTAGAGCCTTGGTGACGTTGGTGTAACTGAAGGCAACCAACCAGCGGTGAAGGGACCAGATTTCTAAAAGGTAAACCTTTTGTGAATGAATGCTGGAGAGCATTGGCAAGATGGCAGCGGAAAAGGATGAGCACGTCTTCACTGGCTAATAGCTGATCCAGATAGGCTATTGTTCTGAGCACAGAAATTCAAGAAGAGGTGTTAGACAGAGGTATAAACTTTCCTGGTAGAAGGGGCAAGACCCAGAGGCACATAGAGGTGGCATCCCTTGTAGAACCAGACATATGCAAAACCTATGCTCATGCTATTTGTTTACTATGTTGGACTATGTTTCAGCTATGTTATGTTCACTACTGCCTATGTATCAACTATGTAGCATACCACACTACATAGTCCAAAGTATGCAAAATCTATGTTGAAACTATGTTTAGGCTATTTGAAAAGTACATAGCTTTTTAATACCTATGCAAATACTATTCAAAATCTTTTCATAGTCTTTACATAGCTATGTATTTACTATGCAATAGAAAGTTCTGCTTTTCCTTCTGATTTGCATCCTATGTATTTACTATGCAACAAAGCAAAATAGCTTTTACATAGCATCTCGATCTTCAATTTTATTTCCAACAAGTTTCCTAGCTTTTACATAGTGCTATGTATATTCTATGCTAAGTGATGAAACATATTTGCAGCCTATGTTTTCACTATGTGACATTTTAATTTAGCTTTATCATGAGATAAAGGTTACATAGCTTTTACATAAACGTGATTTTTCTTATATTTTCACTCATGACAAATATGTAGTCTTACTATGCGTTTCCTATGTGATATTTCAACATACCTTTTAAAATACTAGGCATGTTGATTGTACAGGTTAAATAGCGCTTACAAAAAGCGTACTTCCAACGTAAAAAGCAGTGTTTAACACTAAAAAACTTAAAAATCATTTACTACAATTTTTTTTGTGCTTGCAGATAGTTTCTTAGTGAGAAGATTTTTGTAAAGCATTGAATCGCTACATCCATCATTCCTGACTTAACTTTCCTTTCTAGCTTTTATTTCCCTAGAGTTTCTTTGCTTGAAATGATACCTCCATGCATCATTTTCTCCTTTTATATTAGCTTCGATCCTTCGTCTTGATTATGGACGACTCCTGAATTCATGGTCAAAACTGCGAAACGCTTGTTGCAGTCCTCGGTGTTTGTCAGCCATTTTGTTTCCACTAGTTCCCAGGGAAGCCCGTGAGTTCAACACATGCGTATTTAGCGCTTTATCGTCACATGGGCCTTTTCAACCAATGAAAAGGTGTGAAAATTGGCTGATTCCACGCGGGCACTTTTAAGTCAAAGAAGACGAACTGTAAAGCGTGCGTTTTTACAAGAAGACGCTTCTTTTTACTTCAATTTAAAGTCGTTTTCCTGCCAGGTTCGACAAAAAGTATTCCTAACGTTGGTAAGTGATGTTTTTCTCAATTTGAGTTTCGATTTACCCGTGTTGTCTCCCCTTTTCGCGTACCTGAACAAGTTAGATCAGTCACCTTCGATCACGCTTCGATACTCGTTCGTTTCAATTCTAAAACGTCAGGTTGTTTTTGTGTTCATTTGCCTTAAAATCTCAACTCTCTGTTTGCAGATACTTATTCGTTGCAGTCAAAGGAAAAGTGTATGGCACTGAAGAGCACGACATCAGCCAAAAGTCTACACGATAAGCAAATTAAGCAAACTTTAACTTGTGGTTTCGATTCTGAAACTGCTCCATGAAAATACTGTATTTGTGTTGCGTGTTCGTGGTATTATATTGCTATAGTTTTCAATTTTTCGTGTCAAAACCCATTTCTTACCAATGTAAAAGATATTCTAATTCATATGTGTATACTATTTTTACTATTCTGGTGATTTTTACGAGGGTATTTTAAACACTACATTTGCTTAAGCAGATCAAAACCTACCAACATAAAAGACTATGTCAATTCTATGTAATTTCTGTTTGAACTCTAATTAAAGGCTATGTATGTGATATGTTTTACCTACTCAAATACTATTAAAATCCTATTTCAAACCTATGCAAAGACTATTTGTTCTGTGTTTTCCCTATTTTAATGCTATGCAAAGTATATGTCATCTTTAAAAAAGGCTATGTTTTCACTATTCCTAGGCTATCTGAATTCTAAGCAAACCCTATTCAAAAGCTATTTAATCAACTGGCCCCTGTTCCATTTTACTATGTAAACTCTATTTCAGTCCTATGTGAAGGCTATTTATTTCCTATGATTTTTCTATGAGGTTGACTATGAAGTCTAAAATCTCTTTCTGAAAGCTAAGTAAATTGTATGTATAGGCTATGTGGAAACTATGTCATTTCTGCCTTTATTCCTTCCTTTAAAAACTGCATAGCTTTTAAGTAGGTTCCGTTTGACTAGCAAAAACATAGCATTTTCGATACAAAAAACATAGTCCTGGCATAGAAACAACATAGGATCTGGTTAAAGCAATGTATGACTCATTAACATAGGTTTTACATAGCTTTGTGACATAGCATTTGCATAGATTCTACATAGTGTCTGATTCTACAAGGGATTTATCTGCCTGCATATATCCAAATCCAAGAGGAGCAGCTATAGAGTATGGGTTGTACTCAATTGACTGAGAGACCTGTGTAGGAAGCCATGCGACTGAAAACCAGTGACCCTGGAAAACTGCTGCATAACCAAGAGCTCCAGAGGTATCTGAAGGAACCTCGAAGTAGGGTAGTGGAGCCCATGGAAGGTACTGAAGAAAGCTGCAACCATTCCAAGACTTGAAAAACTCTTGCCACCAGGCTAGGTCCAGAAAGGACTCCTGATTGAGACAAATCGGGTGGTCATCGCAGCAAAAAGCTCATAGCAGGTTGATCATTCAACACAAGAAAGTGTGACCTCGGAATATGACCTTGCAGGCATGCTGAAGGTGACCTATTAGAGACTCCAGTTGCTTGCTTTTACACCATGACTTTTGTGACCATTCCTCCAACAAGGCAGTTATCCTATCAAATTTGTCCTGAGGAAGGCATACAATGTACCCGCAGATTAAGGGAGTCCAGTTCAATGCTTAGGATTGTTAGGCACATCTGCAGCCCTTCTTGTTTGTCTGGATGGAGGGGATGCAAAGCTTATAAAAACAGTCAACAGACCTGTTCAGATTATGTTTAGAGACAGAGGAGCCGGGAGGGCCAAGAGTGTAAAAGTCATCAACTACGAGGTAATGCATCAGGAAGGTGACATAAAAGGCACCACACAATTTCATACTCAACAACCAGCGATACTCTGTATGGACTGGCAAAATGCAGTATGCATTTTGCACATCAAGTTAATATTATTTTTGCCATAAAAGAACCCCGCCCCAGCCGCACTATGGCCGCAATAATCTCATCTACTTTCATGTACTGTAGAGAAAAATCCTCGCCTGCAATCCCGTCTTTGACACTGTGGCCAGCAGGGCTTGACAGGTCAAGGATGAGATTTCCCAGGTTGGTGGCATTTGAGGATGACGTTGAAACGGCTCACATGGAGGACAGGGAGGAGAGGCTAAGTGAAGGGGCCCGCCACCCTGCCTGTCCAAATTTCCAATTGCAAGTAATTGTCAATGACATGAGGGTTTAGGAGTGCCAAAGCCATATTCGCCCCGCTGACTTCAAGGAAGTACTGTAATTGAAGCCAAGGTGAAAACCATCACCAAGGCCTTGGACCACGTACACAACTTCGTCTGGGGTAGGATAAAGGCGGAGCTCATGGTGGTATCTATCCACTGTAATGGGAGTAGGCTGAGAAACCGGTCTTAATGGACAAATGGCCAGAGAATTCAACAAATGACCAGAACTTGGCAGACCCTGCTGCTGAGAAGGTAAAACAGAAGGAGCTGAAAAGTTATCATGAGAACCAAAGCGAACAGAATAAAAACTATGTACAGGTGAATTGGCTAGGAGAGGTGACCTAGTGATGGCAGTGAGCCCCCTTTGACAGAGAAGGGGAGTGGTACCATTCACTCCATGCTGAATGGCCAGAGCAGTGGGTGGTGCCCAAGGCTTGTTTTGTAGGAGTGAAGAAACCGGCAGTAGCCAAAAGGCATCCGTCATTCCAGGAGTAGCCTGTTCCAGGCGTTCAGATAGTGGGGAGCGGTGCGAAGTAAAAAGGAGCGCGAAAAAATAAAAGTGAGGGAGGAGGAGAGGTGAGAGAGGGAACGCCTGTTAGATTTGTTTTAAATAGACTCATCCGCCCACTCAGACCGCATCAGCTGTAGGTGGTCTTCACTTATCAATCAAGACTGATGTTACAGCTCCGTACATTTATTATTTTTCTTACGAATAAATCAAAATTTCTCAGATCAAAAATTAATATTATGTATGTATAATCGTACTGAAAACCTAATGTAAGACTTTCAGACAATAGAGATCGGGAGAAGTAATTTATTTACGGCTTTAAAACATGATTTCAGCTTGTACGTGACAAAAAAATTATGAATCAAGTGACAAACAAATATCGCTCATTTCGATAGAAAGCCGTTTCAATACAGATCGTTAATTCGAGCAATGAAAATGCCCAGCAAACGAAGGGAAAATTTACTATTCGGTGATTGAGTGGACCTCGTCAATAGCGATAGCTGCAACTTGCTTTCCAAGCTTTCCTTTTGAAGTCCTTTGGTCCATTCCTTAGACAACCACGATTTGTGACTGCAGTATGCCTTTGAGTGAATTTTGAAGGATCATACAATTTCACAGCTTCCACTTTTAAAGGCTTCATCCACATCTTCTCCCATCATTGCCACTGCTACTCCAATTTTGTTCAAATGTTCCACTTGGTCTTTAGTGATGGCAATCAAGGGAGTTACCACAACAATCGTAAATGGCATTCTATCCTGCCTTCATTCCAACGCACGCTTTATTCGAGGAAAAAGCTGGAAAATAAGTCTTTTTCCAAAGCCGATCGGTGAAATTGCGAAGACATCTATCCTGCCGACTATGTGTTTTAAACAGTTCCTTTGCTCTTCGCGTTTAGCCTCCACGTTTGGAAAGTCACTCAGCGCTGTGTTTGTTGCGAGTTCGAATTCTGGACGGGACGTAGAGTCTGTCATTACCGCCCTATCGCATTTCTCGCTGTGATAGAAGACGCTCCACTGTTGACAAAAACTGTCAAAATCAACCAATCAGAGGGTATACCAGGATCTGGTATACCGGAACGCACTTTTGTTAAAAATTCTTACAAGCATTCCCGCACCTCTCTCCCCAGTCCCCCTCTACTTTTCATCGCTTTCTTTACTTCGCACCGCTCTCCACTATCTGAACGCTTGGAACAGGCTATTCCAGGAGTGGCTATAGTGGCAAGACTGGTGATTACCCAAATATGCCAGAGGCTCTGTTAGTGACAAGGCAGAAGAAGTTGAGGAGCCTAAAGCGGCTGAAGTGGTAGTCAGAGATCTGGTTAGAAAGTTGTAGAGGTATGGGTGCATGTGAGACTAGTCGGTTGACCCGAGACTGCTGGCACTTCTTTTCTGAAGGCGATGTCTTAGTGAAGCCATTTCGTCAGAGAAGCACCTTGCTGTCTGAATAATGAGTAGCTTGTACTGGTTTAAATCTTTCCAGCAAGAGGGGAAGGTGTGGCAAAGAGTAATCCAAAAGATTGTGAAGGCTTCTGTCAAGGTGACGATGTCTGCTATTTCAATGACCCATTTCGTAGACCCAATACCACCATTTTTCTCTCCAAAAACGTTTGGGACTGATTTCTTGAGCTTGGACATTGTCTGGTTGTAGGTCGGCCAGGTCTTCCAAAATCCCTGCTGTAAGTTTGGGTCATGTAGCAGCTGTCATTGTTTTCTGTGACCAGTTAGGAGAGACCTTCCCAGCAGTTCCTACACTACTCGTAATTTTAGAAACAAGCTTATAAAATTATAAGACTGGAGCATAACCAGGACCCACTACAGATGCTTTGTTGAGACTTGAAAACGTGGAGGGCACAGATCCAATGGCACCACCACAAGAGCCCCCAACCACTACAGGCAAGTTTTCGCCAGAGACTGCGTTGAATTTATAGCTGAGATGAGAGGAACAGACGACTCAGCCATGTTTGTGGTCCTACCGCTGGAATCTCATTGGGAAGGCAGAAATCTGGCAAGAGCCCTTGAAATTGCCTGTACTAAAGAATTGTGGTCGCTAAGAATATGTACACTAACGGTTTTCCATTTAACGGCTTAAAGCATTAAGAACCTGTTAACTAAGACTTAGTGTTAAAACGACTTTGGAAAGCGTTGAAGCTGTTAGTAAAACCGTGAGAAAGTATAGCTTACCATTAAAAGCATTTGAGAAACCGTTAAAGGTATTAGTCCAGGTCGTTGAAAGTTGTTCGAAATTTCATTCCAGGACATTGAAAGCATACGGCAAAGTCATTAGATTTGCATTCTAGGATGTTTAATGAGTTTAGTGAAGCCTTAGAAGTTCTTTTTATTTTTCTGTCCTTTGAAATTATAATCATTAGGTAATAGACTTTTAAGTGGCTTTATTGGTTTGTTGTCTTCCAAAAATTTTACTGCCATGGCAACGTGACGTAACGCCTTCTCCTCTCCATAGGAATCAAATTTCATGACCTTTCTTGCCTTTTTCGTCAGTAGCTGAAAAAACTGGTATTAATAAGTGGCTATTGTAGAGAGTGTCCCCAGTGGGATTTTTGGGATCCAGGATTTACCCTTTTTGGAGCCTGAGATTTGGGATTTTAAATAAAATTTTAATGTGGAAGGGGGATTTAGGATTGCATTTATGGATCGGACGCGGGATTTAGCGTTATTATGAAGTGGGATTCAGGAAATTGTTGTCTTAAAGCACTGAGATGCGGGATTCCAGATGGTGAAAATTTTACTCTCATAATACAACCCCCTCTTTGAAAAAATCCTGGTTCCGCCCCTGGTCTTAGGTGATAGGAGAAATACATTGTATCGAAGACACATGCACCTGCTACACAGGCTATAATAATATTACAACGAGGCTTGGACATCATAATGTGATGTGATGTAATTAAAAGATTATATCGAGATTGTGATTGCGATAAAAACTTTTGGGATTTCGGGATGAAGGGAAAATTTTGGTCAGTATGGCAGGATTGAAGATTCCTTTTGGGGATGAACCCGCTGTAGAGATATGGTTGTTGTAAGGAGTTGGACATTAGTGGAGGTTCAACTGTAGTTTGAAACCAACAGCTTTCGAGAGGAACCAGATGTCATATCACCCACCACCATCACCACAAAAACTATCCTTCTTCACAGTACAACAGTTACTTTGTATGTTTTTTGTGCATAACTGAAGCCTGTATGCAGGGTTTATTTTAGAAATTAGCCAACGAGAATCAAATAGGCCCCCTTCTGTAATTTTAGGGGGCCCTTTTTCAAAAAAGGGGATCCCTCAAAAGTTATTTGAACTTATTGGTACAGACTGTTTCATGAGAAAACAAATGTTTATTGAAATCATCATTACAGACTTGTAAGTACTGAACATAAGGTTAAAATGACTCTTATGCTTTAACGTAAACGAAAAGCTTCTTTCAAAAGAACAGTACTAATCCTTGGCTTTTTTTTGTATCCCATTTGACACGGCAATGTAAATTTTATGCAGCATTTTTTTCCAAATTGCAGAAATCCCGCAAGGCTGAACTCTACAATAAACCCTGTGTATGTCCGTATACTACTAATAATAGTAAAATAACCTACAAAAGTCTGAAATTATGATGAACTTGCTTTGCTTAACCTTTGGTTATTTCTTTTTCAGGCAGAAAAGAGTAATAAAGATTTGTCTTGAACAGATGTTCATGAGTGGCTCCAACATTAGCGAGGTAACTGATCTGCAGGATGTCATTACCTCAGGGAATTAGAGATCACCAGTCATCAGGTTGGTTTGTAGACCTTTATTGGCAATATCCAAGAAAATTTGGTTATCACATGATCATACACCAACTGCCCGACCATCCATCTCACACTTTCTAGGTGCATGCTTTTTGGGAGCCCAGGTGCCACCTGATATTGCACATTCATGTTGTGATAAATTGACAGCTGTCAAAACAGGGTACATGGTGTATCTGATGACCAGTATCACCTGACCGTACTGAGGGCTCAGGTATTGACCCCTTCAAGGTTGAGTATTTTTTGAAGTTCTCTGCTGACAAGTTACTAGTTTTCAAATGATCTCGCTATCAAGTTCAATTTTTTAAAAATGCGTAGGAAATAAGTTGTGTTTATGAGCCACACTATTAAAATTTTGATTTCAAACTGACCTCGGATGCAAAAATTCAGCCAGCCATTACAGGCATGGAAGGCAGTTGCTTTTGGCGTTTCTCACCATGGTTACACATTGGTCATGCTCTACATCCAATTTTTATGTTCTGATTGGTGGGCTGTGAATTTATGTGGAAAATTAATTAATTTATTTTTTTCCACATTTTTACAATTAAAAATGTGGAAAATTTATGCTACATCTGGAAACGTTGTTTACTGATAGCTGAGGGTGACAGAGTTTTGTGTCATCTTGTGATGTTTTTATCTCTTTCTCCACTGGATGTACAAAATGAAATACGTCTGCCAGCAAGATTCTTCTGTTATTCTTGGCTGATTTGTTTATTGGAAGTTGAGAAGTGGGCCTCTTGTCAAAGTAATCGGAAATCCATTTTTTTTTTTTAAAGAGGGTTGAAAAGTCTCAAGTGATTCTGGCTTTTAAGTTACTTGATGGCTTTCAGGAGCTGCATCTGGACTGGTAAGCGTGAGTAATTATTGTATTTGATGTTTGTTTGTTTGTTTTTTTTCTTGTTTTAATGAAGTCAAGCATAGTTTAAATAAGCTGCTAGTTTATGCACATTTGTAAGATTTGAGACAATGAACTGACCAAGCAGGCATTTGTGGGAAGGGACGAAATACAATCTCGGTAAAAACACCTGCATGGGTGGGAAGTTAGACCAAAAACAGAGGGGTAGATTCTGTGGCATTTCTCAGAGGATGACATTATGTATGCTGTCCAAGACCAAGAAAGTTGAAGACGACTTACACTCGACCGATTATGAGAATGATGACTGTCAATGGTTACCTACCTGCTAAATTTAGAAATCTATTTAGTTTTGGAAATGTTTGCTGACACGGGCCAGGAAGTCGTTGAATGTGTGGTACAACGGGCCTGAGGTTAACCCTCCTAGGAGCAAGTGGATGTTGAGGAAGTCTTTTCACCCAGCTGTTGTTCCACAGCCCCTATTCAGGCAAAACCTTTTGATGTTAAAATTAATGTGGCAATTTGTCTTGAACAGGGTGTGGCAGATTGTGAGATGCATGTTTATGAGTGGCTCCAACAATAGAGAGGCAGCTGTATTAAAGGATGTCATTACCACAGGAAACTGAGATGACAATTAAGTCACTAGGTTGGTTTGTAAACCTTCATTGGTAATACTACTAGCATAGCAAAATAGAATGTTACTAGTAAATTGGGTGGTATTTTGATAAAGGACTTCTCCTGGTTAAATTGGGCATTTCTGATCATACAATGTGTATAGTCACTTCTTAATTAGAGTCTTAAGTTGTATAATTTTGTTTTAAGTATATGAATGTTATGTGTTTATCCTTATTGAATGATGTTGTTTTTATTATTGTTATTATTGATATAAATATAAATAATACCTCTGTTTTATAAGTATTGGTTCTTAATTGAACTGATAAATAGAATATTATACATATACAGTGGAACTTCATCTTTGAGATACCGATCTGTTCAATCAACAATTCCATTCAGGGGACACAAAATTTGGCCCCAGGCAAATATTCTTATATACAATCTATATATCTGCTACATCTGTTGAAGGGACACCTCTATTCAAGGGATGCAAAATTTGGCCCCAGGCAAATATTCTTATAATCTTTTTATCTGTTACATCTGTTGAAGAGACAGCTCTACTCAGGGGATGCAAAATTTGGCCCCAGGCAAATATTCTTATAATCTTTTTCTGTGTTACATCTGTTAAAGGGACACCTCTATATATTCAGGGGATACAAAATTTGGCCCCAGGCAAAATTAATATTCTTATAATCTTTTCATCTGTTGCATCTGTTGAAGGGACCCCTCTAATCAGGGGATGCAAAATTTGGCCCCGGGCAAATATTGTTATAATGTTTTCATCTGTTGCATCTGTTGAAGGGACACCTCTATTCAGGGGATGCAAAATTTGGTCCCAGGCAAATATTCTTATAATCTTTTTATCTGTTACATCTGTTGAAGAGACACCTCTACTCAGGGGATGCAAAATTTGGCCCCAGGCAAATATTCTTATAATCTTTTTCTGTGTTACATCTGTTAAAGGGACACCTCTATTCAGGGGATGCAAAATTTGGCCCCAGGCAAAATTAATATTCTTATAATCTTTTCATCTGTTGCATCTGTTGAAGGGACCCCTCTAAACAGGGGATGCAAAATTTGGCCCCGGGCAAATATTGTTATAATGTTTTCATCTGTTGCATCTGTTGAAGGGACACCTCTATTCAGGGGATGCAAAATTTGGTCCCAGGCAAATATTCTTATAATCTTTTTATCTGTTACATCTGTTGAAGAGACACCTCTACTCAGGGGATGCAAAATTTGGCCCCAGGCAAATATTCTTATAATCTTTTTCTGTGTTACATCTGTTAAAGGGACACCTCTATTCAGGGGATGCAAAATTTGGCCCCAGGCAAAATTAATATTCTTATAATCTTTTCATCTGTTGCATCTGTTTAAGGGACCCCTCTATTCAGGGGATGGAAAATTTGGTCCCAGGCAAATATTCTTATAATCGTTTTATCTGTTGCATCTGTTGAAGGGACACCTCTATTCAGGGGATGCAAAATTTGGCCCCAGGCAAATATTCTTATAATCTTTTTATCTGTTACATCTGTTGAAGCGATACCTCTATTCAGGGGATGGAAAATTTGGCCCCAGGTTAATATTCTTACAATCTTTTTATCTGTTACATCTGTTGAAGTGACCCCTCTATTCAGGGGATGCAAAATTTGGCCCCAGGCAAATATTCTTATAATCTTTTTATCTGTTACATCTGTTGAAGGGACACCTCTATTCAGGGGAAAGGGATACTTTTTTCTGAGTCCCAAATCCCAGGTTTTACCTCCATTCAGGGGAAACCTTAGTACTCAGAACATGACTAACCACAAGGAGGGTTGATAAGTTAAAGAGTACACTGATCGCAATGATTGCAGCTTTCACAACATGAGCAATATCTCACTTAAATGAAAAGTGATGTACTGCACTTGTGAGGAACAACAGTGGAACAATTTGTCAGAGAAAAGTTAACTGTGATTTTTTATTTAGCTGCTTAAAAAATGATAACTCCAGCAGATTTCAGAACTTCAATAAATTTGTTATTGGTCAAATTATTAACAATCCCTTGCCCAACCTTCATTCAAGGGGCACTTCTGTTCAGGGGACACTTTCTTCATTTTTGTGGTTGTACCCTCACTGGAAGCAAGCTCTCCTTTTGGGTGAGCAAAACGAGCTGCGTGACAACGTGCTAGTGAGTGATTTACAAGGAAAGGGGGGTTTGTTTGGTATGTAAATTACATTATTTACACACTTCCCTCGTAACGTGAGTTTGGTCTGCCTGTGATGACAGCATAGCTGACAAAGAATTGGCAGTTGACCATCAAGAAGAAAGACAGAAAGAGTAGGGAGCAGCTGGAGTAAAACTTAAGAGAAGCCTGGTTGGTGATTACCATGGGGAGCTTAGTCTTCTGAATGTGGACGACTTTTCAAATTTAAATGAAACGAGAATCAAAGTATTGAGTTGTTATTCGAGTGGACATGTTGATGTTCCATGTCCAGTGGATAAAAAAAACATATCAGTGGTCAAAAACATTTATCTTTGATGCAGTGGAATTAAAGTTGTTGTGAAAGCAAGCTAATAAGTAAATAATTTCTGTGCACCCTTGCCTATCTAAACTAGACAGGCAGTTGTTACTTTTGTAATCTGCAGCACGTTTGCGGTGACAGTTTTCACGCAGGATGGAAATGAAATTTGATAGTGATCGTTGCAAGCTCTTTTTTCTCTCCCCCGCCCCCAGCTTTCACATCTCCTCTCACATGCCTCTCGTGCGTCTACTTTTCACGATTTCCCCCAAATGCAGAGCTTGCTCACAGGCTATACCCTGAATAGAGGTTCCACTGTAGTAATGTTTCAAGAATTTCTGGGGAAGCATGCCCCAAGAAAAAAAACACCCCAGAAAAGGGGGACTTCTGGGCCCCTCATTGATACAGCTGTTTACACATTTTTATTGTCTCTAATTTAACCAGATGGCTACTTGAAACCCCTGACTTTAGATAGTTTTATCCTGGCCTGTTGCTAATGTTTTGTGGTTTTTTGTTCTTCCAGGTCAGATGCATATGCCACAAACAGACTGGATCAAGTCTTCAATGTTAAGAATAGAGGTTATCTTCAGTACTGTAAGGACTGCATAGTTTGCTTTGTAATTCAGCTCTTGAGTGAACCAGATAAATAAAATGTGGCTGGCTTGTTCAAAAGACAATTACTTATCTTATCCAGAACATTACATTAAACTACATTTAGATGTATTTTAAGGGAGTTACCGATAGAGGATATCTTGAAGGGGTCGGTTTGTCTGTGCACATCCAGTAGTTTACAACATCATTCTCATGATTCTAGTTGTATGGAGTTTCCTTTCTCCGCCGTTTTTTGCCACAAGATTCATTGATACAACTTTGTTGGAAATTAGAAAGTAAAAAATAAAAGGCAATAGTTTCCACTTTTGATGATCCTGGTCAATTCCACTATATTTGTTATGGAGAAGTTGATGTTCAAAACAAAATATATAATGTTTGCTTAATTTTCCAAAAAGTAAGTTTTTGAACAAAATCTAGAATATGATCTCAGAGCAGTTAATTGAGAAAAGAGATTGGATCTATTTACAGTCAGATTTTGATGGGTAAATGCATTTGACTAGACCCTAAACCATTTTAGGAAATAACAGTCTGTGTTTGAAGCTCAAGAAGCCATCCAATTCACTGTCTTCACAAAGTGAAGGGAAACGTCCAAAACACTTAACTGTGTGCATCTTGACAACTAAGCATAATTTGAGCAACTTTAGTGGATGTCACTCAACCTACAATCCATTGTAGGTGTTGAATAAACACTGCTAATTTATAATAAATCCTAGTTTATTGTGTGTCTAAACATTTGGCTTGAAAATTATTCATGCCAAATAGATTTAGCAATTTATCATTCCTGGATAAGTATTAGTTTGCTTTTGACCAGTTTTGCCACAGTTATGTTATAGACATGAGCTAAGTTTTGCTAGTTTACAGCAGTTTTACATCACCTCCATGTGCAAAATTGCATTGCAAAGTCATTGTTAAAGAACTATACTGTCAATGACCCAATAGTGCCAACCTGTTAATTTAAGCTCACAATCGTTGTGTCAGCAGCATTAATTTGGTGAAAGTTTGGCTAAAAAAGGAAACATTATTTTTGACAAAAAAGGCTTTAATTTGGCCAAAAAAGGACAAATAATGTACTGCAAGCTTGCATGTACACTGATGTGCTTTGGAGTTTCATATTATTATTCAGTCAAGTCATTTTCTTGTTCAAAGAACCTTACGTACACTTCACTGCACTTAAACTGTTTTGAAAAAGGATAACAACAGAAAGTTAAGCCATGAATTTAGTTTAGAGTGTTGCTGAAAAAAATTCTCCAACTCAAATAGCAGTCTCTGAACTCAATCCAGAATTTTAGCCAAAAAAATTGTTAAGCCTCGCACTTCATCAAACAATGACTTTGTAAAAATATTAAAATGGGCTGATAACTAAAATATCATTCATAATTTTGCAAATTTGAAATTTGAAAACTATTTCAAATTTTAAACTTTGTTAGCACTGTGTTTAGAACTTTGTTTAAAGTTCTCATGATTTGATTTTCACATGGAGGATAAAAAGATGTAAACCTGACTGTAGGTAAGATCAGACATGCAATCTACATTATGGCTTATACAGCCAGCATCAGTAATTGACAGTCTTGCTGATTGACGACTTGACTGGCTAACTGATTGGCTTAGTGACTCTCTGACTGTCTTACTGATATATGTTCTGACTGAATGACTGACTAGCTGCTGACCAACTCACTTACTGGCTAATTGACTGACTGACTAACTAAGACTAACTGACTGAATGACTCAGACTAACTAACTGACTGGCTGGCTGACTGACTGACTGATTGGTTGACTAACTGACTGACTGACTGACTAACAGACAGACTGGTTGACTTACTGGCTGGCTGACTGACTAACAGACTGACTAGTTGACTAACTGACTGACTGGTTGACTAACTGACTGACTGGTTGACTAACTGGCTGACTGACTGACGGACTGTCTGTTTGACTGACTTGCTGACTGACTGACTGCATAGCTGACTGGATGACTGAGGGGACAAAAATTTATACAGGCTGAATGATTTGTTGCAAGAAAAAAATGACTGGTTGGCAGGATAGTGACTCTACTGTCTGAGCCGGGGCTAATGGGATGATGCAGTGACTGAATGATTTGGAGCTGCCTGTTTGACTGTGAACTTAGGACTTTATAAGCTACCAGTAACTCATGGCCTACCCCCCTTTCAATCCAATATGGCAACTATGTAAAACCAATATTTCTGTAATCTAGGATGGCTTGTTTTCTAACTGCATGATCATTAAATATTACTTGATGGCACATTTTGTCCAAAAAACAAACAAAGAGGAAATTTCCAAATTTTGACCAATATGGCAACTATTTAAAATTGATTTTTTTATCGTCTAGGGGGGCTTGTTTTTTAACTATAATAGGTGATCATCAGACATTTTTTTAGGCCTAATATGTCCAAAAACAAACAAATGAAAAATTCAAACCAAACTCGTGGGTTATAAAAAAACCAAAATGGCGACTATGCAAAATGAATATTTTTTTAGTCTAGCAAGGCCTTTTTTTTACTACATGATCATCAGAACATTATTTTCTGGCCTTATATTTCCAAAAACAAACAGAGAAAATTTTTAACTTTTACCAAAACATGGGTTAGCCCATTTGAAAAAATTCCTTATATGGCCACTATGTACAACCAATATATTTTTAGTCTAGGAGGGTTTGATTGCTAACTAGATGATCAACAAATATTATTTAAAGGGCAATTTTCGTCCAAAAACAAACAAAGAGGAAATTTTCAATTTTTGACAAAAATCATGGGTTAACCCCTTCAGAAAATCTCAGTATGGCAGCTTTTTAAAATCACAAATCTTGGCCTAGGAGGTGCTTGTTTTCCAACTAAATGATCATTTAACATTAATTTTATTCGGGTCTACTTTGGCCAAAGGCAAAAAGGAAATTTCCAATTTTTGACTAAACTCTTGGGCTTACCCCTTTTAAAAAAATTTCAATATGGCGACTATTTAAAATTGATTTTTTTTTTATCATCTAGGAGGGCTTGTTTTTTAACTAGATGATCATCAGACATTATTTCTATGCCTAACATGTCCAAAAACAAACAAATGAAAAATTTCCAGGTTTGGATTAAACTCATGGGTTAACCCCTTTAAAAAAAACAATATGGCGACTATATATGTAAAATGAATATTTTTTATAGTCTAGGAAGGCGTTTTTGTACTAAATGGTCATCAAACATTATTTCAAGGCATATTCTGTCCAGAAACAAACAAAGAGAACCTTTCCCTTTTTTTTACCGAAATCATTAGTTAACCCCTTTAAAATTATCCAATATGGCAACTATGTAAAATCAATAATTTTATAGTATTGAAAGGCTTGTTTTCTAACTAGATGATTATCAAATGTTATTTCATAGCTTATTTTGCCCAAAAACAAACAAAGAGGAAATTTCCAGTTTTTGACCAAAATCATGGGTTAACCCCTCGAAAAAAAGCCTAATATGGCCTCTGTGTTAAACCAATATTTTTTTAGTTTAGGAGGGCTTGTTTTCTAGCTAGATGATCAACAAACATTAGTTAAGGGCCAATTTTTGTCCAAAAACAAACAAAGATAACATTTTCATTTTTTTCACAAACATCATCGGTTAACCCTTTGACAATATCCCAGTATCGATATATTTATAGTCCAGGAGTGCTTTTTTTTTTTCTAACAGATGATCAATTTTCCTCGTTTCTTGCTGATTCCATGTCAAACCGAAATACCTTTTTATTTACTGTTAGACTGGGATATTGACGTATTGACTGGGTTTATGACTGAATGAATGACTTGTCTTGACTGTATAGTCTTGGCATAGTTAATTGAGTGGAATGGTTATGAAACCCGTCAGACTCCTTTGTTATATGTTTTTGTGGACCTGAAAGTGCACAACGTTCAAAAGAATTCCTATCATTTTGATTGTATTGACCAATAAAAACGTTGCATTAATTTATTCCGTAACAATTTGCCAACAGAAAACAAAGGATTGTGCACTTTCAGGGTGCTTCCAACATAAACTGCAGCACTGTTGTTTTTATCATTGATGTTTGCCGCTTTTCATAACCAGTCTCCTCTCATAACTACGGTCTTGGTGGATCGTATGTCTGTGCTAGTTTATTTGTTCGTTTATTTACTGTGAACTTTAGGATGAATCTCAAATCACAGGTAACCCAGTCTCACTATTTGTGTTACGTACGGGTTTTATATAATTTAAGTAAATATAGAGAACATATAGGACGAAGTTTAGGTCTAGAAATTTGCTAGAAAATGGAAGTAAAAATCGATGAGACTTACCATGCCTCGAGTTTTGTTGCCCTTAACATGCACACGAAGTTTCGGCAAAAATACTCTCCTCATCTTCCGGACACTTCGTGTGCATATCAAGGAAAACAACAACTCGAGGCATGGTAAGTTTCATCGATTTTTATTTCCATTTTCTAGCAAATTTTCTATACCTAAACTTTGCCCCATATGTTCTCTATATTTACTCATGTTATTTGAAACCCGTACGTGACACAAATAGTGAGCCTGGGTTACCTGTGCTCAAATCTGCCTTACATTGCCCAAACTTCAAGAGAAGTGGGTATTAGCTTTTGCCGCCATAAACTATGGGATTCTTTGAGTCACAACCAAGAAGAAGGGTAGGGTATTGGTTTGGCACGCGAGAAATCACTTCACTATTATAAACCAACTGTGAGAACTAGCATTTTCATCACTTGGGGAGTAAAAGAAGTTCACAGTATCAAGAAAAAAGGTCTTGGATAAAGCTTAGTGTGTAATTTGTGACTGACTTTACCAATGATTTGTTTATATCGCAAAATGCGCCATAAATGAGTGCGTTATAGTTTCTTGTTATTTCCAGTTTGCCTCAGAATCGTAGTCCTTGTTTGCAGTTGTCCTTGAGATCGTCACGCAAGGCGTCTGACTCTGCGTGACGACCCCGAGGGCCACTTCAAGGAAGACTGCACTATTTTATTTCATAAGAATAAGACAGTCAAGATATTTTCTGTCTATTTATTTTCTGAAAATCACTTATTTGTGACGTACTTTGCGTCGACATGCAAGGTGGTTTTTTTAAAGATTAGTCTGATTTTTACCACAAAGATTTACCAAGAGTTTATCAGAAACAGAACTTAGCTCTCTCTTGATTTAAACCAGATAGTACTTTAAGCTCAAAATACGAGTGTTGGTGCGAGTTTGAGAAAGACCTTAAGGTGTTTCGATACAGTTTTTCAGAGACCATACCGATATTTTTCATTCGCCTGTTAATGTTTTACATTCAAACGATGCGAAAAAATGTATGGTCCGTATTAATTTGGAAAAATTAGCATAACATCAAAACAGTGAATGTTGTACTAACGGAGAGTTTTGACCGGTTTGTAGGCAACGTTTGCCTTGAAATTTCAAGGTGTTACAGTGAGTCAATCTTAATGAAAGTTTCAGACATTACTATGCACATCATAGAGATTACTTGATTAGGTTTAAAAAGAATTTGTCAAGCCGTTGTAGAGATACACAGGAAAGCGCTAAAAATCAAAATTTAGAATAAAGTTGCGCTTAGACAGGTGGTGAGGTAATGCCGTAAAATTCCGAAAATAAGCCCCGGGGCTTATATTTTTCAAAGGCCCTTTTTGAGGGGCTTATTTTTGGAGGGGCTTATATTCGGAGGGGCTTTTCTATGGAAAGAAATTTGCGTTTCAAAATCGATTGGGCTAGCTTTATAGGTAAAAGGAAATTTACCGTTTTTGCTTTGTTGTACTTTGTATTTGGGGGGCTTATATTTGGTCGGGTGATTTAACGGAGGGTTCTTTGCGTTACGAGTTTGGGGGGCTTACAGCTAAGTACGGTACGGCTAAGTTCAGTGAGATCGTCAAGAAAAAAAGCATAAGCAGAAACATGGGAAGACGGAACACAATCATTCTTTTCTTGATCATCACTAATTCACAAAATTAAAGAGCAAGCGCAAGAAGAAATAAAACAAAATCTTTTGATTTTCTTGTACTTGTGCTTTAAGTGCGTTAATTACTGTTGAGAATAGAAAGAATAAGTGCGTACTTTCTCCTGTGTTTGTGTTTATTCTTGTGCTGTTACGTCCGCACTTAACTTGTGCTTGTGCTTATGTCGCTGGTGTAAACAAGTCTTTACTGCGCGCAATGTTTTGCTGTGTCCGAGCCTTTAGGGTGTTTATCTGGTTCACTCAAGTAGTTGGATTACAAAGTAAACAGCACGGGTACTGAAGATAACAATACTTTATTGAACAAATAAAACTTGTCTCTGTTGTCCATTATTTACAATAAAAAATATATTTAAAAAAAAAAGTAATCTAGCCTTCCTCGCCCCTGCAGGGTTGCTTTCGCTGTGCTCCGATTGGGTGTTCTTTTGTGTCCTCATTTAATATTCCAACTTTAAAATCCTGGTCTGTTTATCTATTCCCTTCATTCAACCTGGGGGCAGTTGGACACTTAGAAAATTCAGCAGTTTGTTCCCAAGTGTGGTGGGCAACGTAGAGGAAATGATAGTTTGCTCCTCATGCCCTCAGGGTATCATTCATTTACGTCACAATACCACACCGGCCAAAATAATTCTCAATGACAAAAATAATTTGTTTTAGTTGAAGACGCGTATCTACAAAGTCAATATATCGTGAAAATATCCAGAGACTCGGAAAAGAAAAAAGAGGGTGCTAAAGAGTGAAACTCAGTCTTCAGTGGGTCTCTTCAGTAACGAAGGCAGAGAATTGAACAAAGAATCGCGCTGGTCTGACTGACCTTAATTTCAGAAACTTCACCAAAGAGCACAAGTCAATAATAACCTCTCCTCTGCGAAGCAGCTGATGCTGGATTTCTCTCGCCCTATTTTAATGTTTAGGTCAAATCAGAGTTTAGGTTAAATAAGATTTTATTCTAACGCCTCTGCGAAGCACCTGATGCTGGATTTCTCTCGCCCTATTTTAATGTTTAGGTCAAATCAGAGTTTAGGTTAAATAAGATTTTATTCTAACGCCTCTGCGAAGCACCTGATGCTGGATTTCTCTCGCCCTATTTTAATGTTTAGGTCAAATCAGAGTTTAGGTTAAATAAGATTTTATTCTAACGCCGTTTATTATCAATTGCCGTTAATTAAAATAATTCCCGAGTGGATTTCGTCTTCAATTTTCGCCAAAGGAATTAGATCTGGAGCGACTTTGTAAATAAATATTTCATTAAGTTAAATTTTGGATCCGTTTACTTCCAATGAAAATAACGGACAAATTTTTGCTTTTCGAAACGAAACAGGAAATTACGGAAGTTAGCGGAAATATACATTTTTTATCCTATGAAGTAAAATAAAATGTTAGCTGGAAAAACTTGGATTTGATTTAAGTCTTAATTTATCCAGCTAGCCGCGATATTTATCTGCATAATAATGAAATTTGCCAGAGTAGTAATTTGGGTCAATTTCCCTAGAGATGTTTCTGCTGTCGTAGCTTGTCGTGACCGGAATGGATACATTACATCAGGTTTCCCACAAAAGACTGGAACTAGTCAAATGCGTTGTTTAAATAATAAAAATAAAATAAATAAGAAGAATCTTCCAGTCCTTTTTAATGTGCCAATTGAAGTCACTGCCGAGAAATTAGCTGAAAATTTAAAGAAGAAACTAAGCGAAATCTATGCTTATGATAAAAGTTGTTTATATATCATGAAATAGTTACAGGGGCGGATCTAGGGGGAGGGTGCTGGGGGTGCGCACCCTCTCTTCCCCCTGAGATAACCTGCGGTTTTCTAATACAACTGGTATTCTGCAAAAAAAAAAACTACGTGGTTTATTGGTGTTGAAGTAGAGCAAGAGACGAGTGCACCCCCTCCTAAAAAAAATCCTGGATCCGCCCCTGAGTTATGCTTAGAACCGAAGCTAAAGCATGAAGGTCAAATTAACTTGATGTCTCACACAAGCCAAGGAAATCTATTATATGTCCCTTTAAAGGAAAGGAAATAGAGAAGAGTTCCACAGCAGTCTGATTAACCAAGTTAATTTAATCGGAATAATTTGATCCTAAATTAATACGGTTTAGTTATCTAGGTTTTCGAAGGCTTAAGTAATATCAAAGAGAGGTTAGTCTTTAAAATCAACAGCCAAGTTTTTTTGACTGTAGTTTCCATTTGACACAAAAACAACAGACAAAAAACAGCATATGTTGATGTAATATAACCTTAGGTTTGATCATTTTTTAGACAATTCAGGAAGGAAATATGAGAATGAAATGACAATTAAGATAATACTTAAATCCTAAATTAAAACGGTTTAGTTATTTTGCTTTCCGAAGGTTTAAATAATGTCAAAGAGAAGTTGGCCTTTAACATCAACAGCCAAGTTTGTTTGACTGTTGTTTCCAGTTGACACGAAAACAACAGACAAAAAAACAACAGATGTTGATGTAATAAAACCCTAGTTCTGATCATTTTTAGATAATTCAGGCAGGAAATATGAGAATGAAATGATAATTAAGATGATAAATAATTGATTTGTATATGATTTTTATCCTATGCGATGGTTTGAACGGTTATTTATTATTAGGCCTAAGCAAGCTTGAGATAGACGTGAAATTTTTAGGTTTAGAAGAGAACTCCATTACCAGTTGCCCCCCATTAGAGAGATTTTTTATGACTATCAGCTCAATTTGATGTCATTTGTAAAAATCTACCCATGCCACCCCAGTGTGATTCAGTGTCCAGACCTCTGTCCTCGGATCCTCCATCGACACACCTACTCCGTGAGCCGGCACAATGTTAGCACCCCCGTTTTTCATCCTACCGCAGTGGAACATTCCCAGACATATTGTTTGCAGGCAAGCACCTTACAGTTTTTTTTTTTTTTCGAAAAAGGTGTGGGTAGTATTATGACAAAATGAATGAAGCCCCAAGAACATAAGAAGCAAACTCTCACCTTCCTTTACACTGTCCTCCCCACTTGGGAACAAACGGCCAAATCTTCCAAGTGCCCAACTGCCCCCAGCATGAATTACAGGATCAGATTAAGTTTCCCAGGATTTCTCAATTGGAATATCTCAGAGGACATCAGAATTCACACCTTCTCAGAGGCAGAGCTTCCACAGCCCAGCAGGGGCGAGGTTGGCTAGATTAAACATGACCTTTCCCAAGTGATGGGCTCCTAATCTTGTGAGTGTGCCACCTTAGATCTGAAATTAAATAAGAAGCTAAAATTTTAAGTAGATAATGCAAGCCCATAAGCACTTTAAAAACATGATAACCCTGTATTACTTGGCGTTACGATAAAATTCCCAAAAAGAGAAAGAGTTAGTAATTATCCTACCTTTTCACTAGTTTTTTTTTATAACCAATAATTGCTGGTTTGCTAACAGGCAAAACCTAGAGTAAAAAAAAAGACAACAACAAAAACAAACAAACTGACAACTGTTATTTACGAAGGAACTTGTGTAACACCAAGAAATGTGGACGTGCATATTATAAATAATCCGAACATAATTAAAGAGAATGTGATTGTAACCAATAGTCTGCTGTCTTGAATACACTACTAGGTTTTTTGAAAGCTATTCCAAAAGTTCTTTGTGATCTCCGGTGGAAAAACCGTTGCAAAGATGCAACTTTATAAGTTGTGAAATCAGTGCTAATTTTTGTTTCTAGAGTTGAACTAGAATGAAAGTTGGCAATAAAAAAACAGACCAGTGATGACCTTACACACTATTAAATAATTATATCGATGAAATATTAAACAAATTAAATCTAACCTGAATAATGTCCCTGAATTGAGATGCAGAGCTTTTTATTGCTGAAGGTTAACCCTTACATGCTAAGCATATTAATTTTTCTATTTTTTTGGTTTTGTTTTGTCTCTAAATGTTTCATTTTCGATGGTAAACTTTTACAAGGCAGCAAGAACTTATGCCTTGTAGTATGCCAAAAAATTAGATTTGAGAGAATGAACCAAAAACTTAATTTTTTCTCTGTGGTCCTATATATAAAGGTTATCCAAAAAGTATTCAAATTGACTTTTTTAAAAATGCCAATACAGAAATACTTACCTTAGTCTCTGGCTAAGAATGATTTATGCTAGAGAAAGGTCATTTTATGCTAGTTGAAGCCTGGTTAAAGGTCTTAATCGTGCTAATGAGCTTGCTGTTTGTTGTGTAAATATTATAGAATTATAATTACATTCTTCACTTGACTACAGTACTACCAGAATTTCTATTAATTCCCTATAAGTTGACTATTTAAATGCAAAGATCCCAAAGAAATTAAAAGAATAATGGTCTTCATAATCCTTGAATTACTTAAGAAACCTGGTAGTTTGCAGTTATATGAAACAATTGTGCAAATGGTCTAATGACAAATGGTAATAATAACAAAAATAGTTAAAATGCAAAGGAAGCAATATTGCCAACTGTTGAAATTTTGGAGGCAAAAAATTTCAAAGTTAAATATGATTTCCTGAATTTTCCCAGGGTACAGTATCTGCAGGCTGAAATGTACGTGAACTATGACATTAATGATTATTTGTGTTTCAGTGCTTAAGTTTGAGATTGAAATTCTCTGATCAATATTTTTTCACTCCTAGATGGTATAAACAAATCAGGTTTTAATCAAATTTTATGAGTTTTCAGTTTGAACTGCTTCCTCTGCTTATTAATTTAAGAACAACCCCACTTAACCATCAATTTGCCTACTCAAATCTGAAACCAATTTTTCCCAGATTACTTGTCTAAATAAACTTTGCTCTTAACCTGGGAAGGGCAGAAGATGCCTGTCCTTCCATGAAATTTTGGTAGCGAGGTGTTGATTCCTATATACTGGTACTATCAGTAATTATTTCGCAACAATTATCATTCAAAAAATAAAAACAAATTAATGACCAAGGGATATGTTCCCACCTAGCAAGCACAGTGAAAAACACACACACAAAAAAAAAAACACAGCTATTATAAGGAAGTTCTTTCAGTCATACAACAACTGCGGGTATTAAATGATTGTTGTGTATTAATTTTTATGTGATATATAATATTTTAAGTTCTATTCTTATGTCTATGAAAAAGTTGTGTGAATGGGGGTTGTGGAACAACAGCTGGGTGAAAAACCTCCCCATACGTCCACTTGCTCCTAGGAGGAAAACCCCAGGCCAGCTGTACCCCACATTCAGACCTCCCGGGCAGGGCCAAAACTTTTGACTTACTTTTTATCATCAGGTTTTCTATGTTATTATTATTGCTATTATTTAGAGAGTGAGATAATACTAAACTAAGATGTTTTAAAATAACAATTACACCATTTCTAGTCAATTAAAATATCATGCAATACTAACCAGATGCTGCAAGACTCTGCACAATGCACAGCCCAACTCTTAACCTGGTACACATGATGTCTCATATCACTTGCCCTCTTAAATCCATCCTCTCCATTCTCTTCTAAACAAGGTTCTTGTACTAGGTGATGTCATCCAGCCAGCTCTAGTTTGCCTTCTCCATTGCCCAGCCAGCTGTCTTGTTTCACCCCAAGTCTGTCCTCTCCATTATCCAGTTGCCTTGTACTACATCTAGGTGTATCTTATGTGATTCCGCTGGTTGATGTGTTCCCATCTAGTGTCCAACACTGTTCGCCCATGTAACCCTCTCTCAGTCTACCATGCTTGTTATTGCTTTCTGATGGACAAGAAAGAGAATTCATTTCACATGAACATTTAAAATTAAAGGCACCTGTAAATTTTAATAAAAAGTGCTTCTACCAAAAGATGGATTCTGAGTGACAGGCAAAGGGTACTTGTACATGTATTACCAATTTGAAAAATTTTTATGTTGTTATGTATCTTCCAGAGTACAACTAATACAAAGGTCGACAACATAAGGCAGCATTCATTATGTATACTGCAGGGGGCGGGGACACAGAGGATATTTTTTAAAAGGGCACAATTTTTTTAAGATCCCCCATACAACACAGAGAATTTTCTGACAACCCCCCCTCCACCCAGTCTTGCAGAGGAAAGTAACATATAGGCAATACTGTCGAAATGGTGGAGAGGTCAATGTTTAAAATAAAAAACTAAAAACAAAGGTAACAAAAGGTTCACAGAGTTTTGTGAAACAAAAATATCTAAAGAAGAGGATATAAAGGTACAAGCACTCTACTTTTTAAGGCCCAAACTCTGTGTCAAATCACTTTGGCAACTGAGGGAACTGACTTAATCTTCAGTGGGGATGCTCTTGAACATGTAGATTGTGCTATTCATTATTTTGAGAAGCAAAGTGTTGTTGATGTTGAAGATGATGATGATGATGATGATGATGATGATGATGGGAGCGATGAAGTTGTTAATGCTGTCGATGATGATGATCACGATGATGATTATGGTGGAAAAGAAGAGGGTAGTAAGAATTTTGGTGACAATGATGAAGATTAGAACATGCCTTCACAATGAAAGTTGTAATGTGTTTTGTACAGTTTAATAACATTCGTCAGCAAATTTTAAACTGGTGACATTTTTTTCAAGTTGTGTATGCTATTAATTTTGAGCTATCAAACACTTTAAGACATTCCAATGTCAACTTGTTTGCATAGAAATACTAATTATGAAATATTTTTTAGGGGCATAGCCAGCCCATAGGCCTGTAGATTCGGGCCTACAAATTTTTGGTTTGATCACTAATTATGTGGAAAGGAAAGTCAGCCAGGCCTACAAGTAGTCGAAAAGCTGGCTATGCCCTTGTTTTCTATGGCTGTTACATTAGTCTATAGAGCTCTATTGTTTGGTTCCAGAAAATATCCATACCACCCCCACATAAGGGGGGAGGGGGGTCAATTTGCCTAATATTCCAGTGGAGAGGAGGGGTGCACCATAGGGAAATATTTCCCGAGGGTTCTCGTGATGCGTAAGAGAGTAACAAAGAAAAAACACAAAAACTTACCATGACAATTTATTTGCGAAGATTATAAAAAGCTACGAAAGTTAAAGAGCTACTAAACATAAGGGTTAATGAACATAGCAAACATAATTATTTTGTCAGTCCCTTGGCGTGACGTCTCAAGCGAAACAGTTTGCCGTTTTTGAACGGATTTTACAGGACTTTTATGATTACTAAAAAAGTCAAGCGTTTTCATTGTAAAGCTAATTGCTTTTACAGTGTAAGTCAACAGCAGCTCTAAAATTTCAATGAAAAGGTTAATCTTTCTTTAACTGGAAAATTGCTGTTATTTCTGTGTTTAGCAGTAGCCACTGAAATCAAGACTAATGAATGGCCTGAAATGTGTGGTTCCAGACAATATCCATACCACCCCCACGGAAGGGATTTACCGTATGGCCCCCTGCCCTCTGGATTTTTCCAAAATCGGCCCCCAAAATTTACCCCCCCTCCCCTCCGGAATTTCCAAAATTTTTGCACACCCCTGGAAATATTGCTATCTCTTATTGAAGTGAACAAAGAAGTAGTTTTGTCTGCTAGGATGCCAAATTTTGTGAGTTTCATGTATATTCTGTTGAATTGTATAAGAGATAGGCAAATTCCTTATGCCAACTCCTTATGCGTTCAAGTCACAAACAAATTTTGTGAATTTCACTAATTTTCTGTTGAATTCTACAACAGATAAGCAAATTCCTTTTGCGCTCAAGTCACGAAGAAATTGTTGAAAAAGTTCTTGGCCACACGAAAATTTAAAGCAAGGTCGCGAGGGAAATATAACTGTACTTTTCACTCACTGCATCAAGAAGAAAGCAAGACTTGAAGAAGTATAAACAAAGAGATCAGGACAGCGCGAGTATCAATTTTGCTCGACCAAATTTGCATACATGTATGTGTATTTGAGTTTGCGGTAAAATTGCTAGTTGCTGATTTCATTGATAAGAAAGTTGTCATGCAATGTTTGACGTGCTGGAAAAGACTCTCGTAACTTCTTTGTGATAGAGAAACAGTCAAGTGAAGAAGAAATGCAACCAATGAAAAATTTTTTGCGTAAGGCCATCCCCCTTTTTTTTCATTTAGCGTTGCATGCGTTTCCTGATATTGGGTTGGTCGGTTGGATTAAAAAAAAAGAAACTAAAAAAAAATCACAAGAAGTCTCAGAATAGAAGGCCCTGGTACTCCAGGACAACGTTAAAAGTTAACATTCACATATATTTGGATTCACAAAATACATAATATACTGTAAAAAACGTTCCTGTTTTCGTTCCTGTTCTTTGCTATGCTGTTACTAATATGCTCATTTTTCAGATTGAAAGAATTATTTCAAGTGAAAAATGGTTTAACTACATTGTTACTTTTTTTTTGGAAAATGGCAAAAATTTGGGTTGGTCAGACGACACTAAAGGGAGAAAAAAAAGAGGATGGCCTAAAAGATAAAAAATATTATTTTCCAGAAACTTGTTGAAAAAAAACTTAAGTATTGAAGGGTGTTACTAAATAGAGTAACGCAGTAACAAGTTAAGAGTAATGGAGTAACGAGAAAATGAGTAATGGGATAAAAATTCAAGAGGTTAAGAAAATAAATCAATCAATCCTAATGAAAGAAAAAACATAAAAATGGTTGTAATATCATAATAATAATCTTTTGTAAAGAAAAGAAACATTCAAATGGATTGGTTCGCTCGAAGTTGCATTTAACATCAATCAATGCAGAATAACCGAAACATTGTTACTGCCAGGGCATGAAATTTAACTCTTTATTGTAGGATCTACTTGGCTACTTAATATTTCAAAGTGGTAGCCAATTCCATAAGTCGAATAAGTCCTGAGTCCCCTGAAAAAAATATAAACAAAACAAAACAAGAAGAAACAGAACAAACAAGGAGAAAACAGCCGGTTTACTAGATGTTATTTTAGAGCTGAGATCCTCCAAATCGACAAGTTTTGAACCCAAATAATTCTAGCAGGTAATCAAAGTAAGCAAAGAGGACCCCTACATATCTACTTGGCATTTGCCAACAACAGAGTTTCCTAGTGAAATATGTGCCATTTTGCATGATCGTCATACAGACATTGGTGTTTATATTGGTTGCAATTTCACGCCCTGATAACATGCAATTACACGAACTCATTGTGAGGGAAATTTTAATTTGTTAAGCCTGGGCTTAATGGATGGCTTAAAGGCAGCTACGCCCCCTGTCAGCGCTGAATTCTGTCAGGGATTTTTCCGCTTCTGGTCATGCTTTGGCAAACTTTAAAAATAAATATTGGTGTGTTATAAGAAATGCCTGAGCTAAGATAACAACAACTAACAGTATTTTGAAGTCGTAGAAGAGCCCTTGCTTCCACTTCTGTGTTCTCCCACTTATGATCCCTTCGGGAAAGGAATGATCATGTCTTCTTCTAGACGTACTTTGAGATCAATCTCTTATATTAGGACCTAGGAGCTGAAGTGGCACTTGCAGATGGTCTTTACCATCCTGCTAAGTACTACAAAGATGGACCTGCATTTGGCATAAGAATACTTTCCTTAATAGTCTTACAAACTTAAATTAATCCATTAGTTATAACAATCGTTCACATTGAAACCTTGAAAACTTAGGGTAATCCCATGCCTTGTCTAAAAAAGAATGTGTCACAAAAACTGTCTGTTACTTTTCTTCATGATCTCAATAAGCACAACGAATACCGCAGTATCAAACTATATTAAAACCATACCGAAATCAATCTTATTGAGGCAGATGTCGATGTTGGTACTAATGCTACTACCTGGGTACTACTCATTTCAGTTGTACATAATTTATTCAATGATTTGTGAAAATTATTCAGAAACTCGGCACTTTTAAAACAGTCTTCCTAATCCTGGACTGTAAGAAATAACCTTTTAAGGTGAACGATAAACGGAACATTGTGTTACTCTATCTGCTGGATAGACATATTCAACTGCAAATAACAGCCGTAGCCAGGTGACTTTTTTGGTGCGAAAATACTACTTTGCTGGAGAGAGCGGTGGGGGTGACGTCGTTGTTCTAAGCAATTTTTGGAATACACAAAGCTTTCGAGATTGGTAACGGTCGTTATCAGGCTATTACAACCATTTTTATGTTTTTCTTTCAATAGGATTTATTTATTTTTTTAACCTCTTAAATTTTTATCCTGTTAGTTGTTTTCTCGTTACTCCGTGACTCATTATTCGTTACTGCGTTACTCTGTTTAGTAACACCCAGTATCGAATAAAACATTATTATGTCAATACTGTTGATAATTGATTGATAATATGAAAGTGAAGATGGCTACAAAGGAGCAGAGATCCATAACCATTCATGATAGGTTTGTAAACAAACTTCGTAACATAAGAGACCTGGAGAATAACAGATCATTCGACACGAGTGGCTAGAGATGAAATGGTTTTGGGATGGAAACTCAGCTAAAATTTATCTTTGAACAGATAGGTTCAGTTCCTCCAACAGTCGACAAATTCTTTTTTGAATGGATAGCCCTAGCCATCCGAACGGATAACAATGTTTTGAAACGGATATCCCAAGCCGTTCAAGGAGATGACAATTTTTTCCAAACAGACAGCCCCAAGCCGTTCAAACAAATGACATTTTTGTTCGGAACAGATAGCCCAAGCTGTTCAAGCTGACGACAATTTTTTCTGAACAGATAGCCCAAGCCGCTCAAATGGATGACAATTTTTTTTGAACTGATACCCCGAGCCATTCAAACGGATACCAAATCCGTTCAAAAATGGCAAAACATTTTTCAAGCATAGAGTGCTGGTAATCAGGGGCACCCAATGTCAATTTGCCAAAAATATCTGTTCGGAAGACAATTTGAGATCTAGAATTTTCGGAACATTTGTTGTAAAATTTCTTGCTTGCCTACCTCTCCTGGGATTTTCAAACATCTAAAAAATGGCGGTCAGTATAAAACACGGACTGCGGACTGCGGACTACGGACTGCGGACTGGGTATAAAATGCGGACTAGGTATAAAACGCGGACTGGAAAATACAGACTGGGTATAAAACTTGGGTATAAAATACGGACCACGGACTACTTTGGTAAAAACGGTGCTAATTGGTTCTAGGTAAGGAAAAATAAGATCAAACGATCGCTAAATAGCAAGACACGTGAGTTAAAGTTGTAAACACTCCTCATTTCTTGGTGGAGGTGTGCCGCCGGTTCTCTGAATCATCAGCCGGATCAAAATGCTATTTTCTTCACCCATTTTTAGACCTTGTCTCGGTCTCTAACAATCATGAAAGGGGTCAGGATCAGGGGGGTACTCCCTTATATAAGTAAAGGGTAGGGCTTTTGGGCCTTTTTGGTCTGAAAACACTTTGCCTATTTTGGTCTGGAATCGGGTATGGTTTTTCGAGGGAACTACGGGAGCGTACATGAATGGACGTATTTATTGTTTCAATTCCAAATGAATAAGAACAAAATAGAAATGTGCGAATTCGAAATGCATTTGGAGAATTTTTTTGTTTCCGCTCTAACTTGGTAATGATGACATAATGTCTGCGTAATTATACCTAACCTGTTCCAGGCTCCGAGATAGCTGGGTCCGCTGAATTGAGAAAGCGCGAACACGAAAATAAAACAGGAAAAAACTGAGGAGTCTCCCCAACTATCTGAGAGCCTGGAACAGGCTAAATTAGGCCAGGACCGACAATGGGTATGGATTTTAGAGATCTGGTCTGAAAATGGGTGTGGAAAATAATATTTTTTGGTCTGCAATAAGGTCAGGATTCGGAGAACCGGGCACCACCCCCCACCAAGAATTCCCAGTAGTACCCCCCTCCGGGGATCAGGAGCAGGGTGTAAATCATGTCATCATAATCATCGCTTGGAATATAATGTTGGACGACTCATTTAGGTTATTATTCACGTATGTGAGTAATCCTTCCCCCCCTTGCCCTCTCCCCTAAATACCGCTTTTGTGCATCGCGGAATGCCCTACATTGATCTTCTCGTCTGAGTTCTTCATTCAGTCCTCGTACGGAATTGTGGCATTCGACAAGAATTTTACTGACCTGACTAACACCAATGCTATTTTTTTAATTCGGTGCTTCTTATTGGTTTAAAACTGCAAATTGAAATCTCTTCTAACTCCTTCTTTTTATAAAATTCAGAGTTAAATTTCAGTTGCCTTGAGTACCGGCATAACCTTTCTTCTCCGTGGGAAGAATAGACTACGTGAACAGCCGAGGGAATGTTAAAGCTGGGACTACTGTTTTTGCTAGTCCGCTTTCCTTTTCTCTCAGTTTTACCTTTCTAAAGCTATTTTTATTTACATAGTCCGTAGTCCGCGTTTTATACCCAGTCCGTGTTTTATACTCAGTCTGGAGTCCGCATTTTATACCTAGTCCGTATTTTATACCTAGTCCACAGTCCGTGGTCCGCAGTCCGCAGTCCGTGTTTTATACTGACCGTAAAAAATGGTATACATGCCCATTATTTTTTTAACGGATTTTTACCCTAGAAAGCTCACTTTAGAATTTTTGGGAGCTTTTTTCTGGCCAAAATTTTCAAAAAGGTAAGATTTGATCCCTATAATTTTTAGATCACTAAACTTTCAGCTAGGAAATCCGAACAGATAAAAATTTTTAGGGATAAAGATATGCCTACATCTACCATTTAAAAACTAACATACATTTAACAATGCTATGTTTAAGTGACTGAACTATACTCTCGTTGGATGCCCTGAGTAATTAAGATGGTTTTCTTTTATAAAAAAATCCACAAAACAATGCTTCCTTTTTTAATAAATGGAGAAAAAAAATACAACCCTCCCCTTTCCCCCTTGCCCCTTTCCAAACAAATTGAGATCCCCCCCCCCCCCAAAAAAAAAACCTCTGCCCCTTCCCAATAGAGTTTTAGCTTATATCAGTTATTTATAACAAGAGCAATGACCGGCACTTGTGACCTGTGACCTGTGACGTGTATTCTGTACTTGCCAAATTTCATGTTTCACCTTAATTTGTACCAGATCTCCTAAATTAACTTGATGATTTAAGCTATAAGCTTAATCCTTTAATTACCATCACCAATATTACTTGCTTATGAGACCATCGCTTTCTGCGAAAAAGTCTTAAATTTAAGCTTAACAGTAAATATCTTAAACTACAATGTAATCAAACATAAGCCTACCTCACAAGACCCGTGCCAGATTTTTCACGACTTCTGCCATGCCAGGTACGAGAATTTTTGGATCATGAATAAAGCCAAGTGTTGACGAGTAAGTAAAAGAACTGCTGAAGCTCAAATCCGAGTTCCAGAAGTCTAATTATGTTACTTTAGATCCAATTGACTTCAAACGTGAACTAACCTCAATAATCGGTCGCCATGTTGGTTTCTTGTAGAGCCCAGTCTCTCGATTGGCGCATGCATCTCGCGCGCGGGCTTTTGCAGCACTCGTTTCGCGTTTCTCGAGTACTCGTAAAACGCGCTTTAGGGCGCGGGCGGTCAGCAAAGTGGACATTTTCATGCTTATTACTTGTCCATGAACTTTCGCGAGTTATGAGCGAGACTATAGTAAATATTACTTCTAACAGCGACGAGTGCTTCAACTGAGTAATGAAACCAAGTCCACCATCCTCAAAGCAGTAGAACGGTATGTGCTCCTGTCACTACACAGTACAAAAAGATCTCTGGGCGATGCCGCGATGGCATGTCCCGTGGCTTACATCACCCCTAAAGAGAGCTATTCGAAAAAAGCAGCGTTTATATCGCAAAGCAAAGCAACTCCAGACCCACGAAAAAAAAAAACAGAAAAGCAACAAAGAGCAAGCTTTTAAAACCTACAACGCTTACGTCTCCAATTTATTGGATTCCACAACAAACCCTGACCTTCCCACCCTGGGTAAGCGTTTCTGGTCCTTTATCAAGTCAATGAAAAAGGACAAAGTGGGTATCTCTCCCTTGAAGAAAAACGGAATAATAATAATAATAATAATAATAATAATAATAATAATAATAATAATAATAATAATAATGATAATGATAATAATAATAAATAATAATGAGTCTTTATTTCATCAAAAGATAAAACTACATATCTTATGTTACAATAAGAGAAGATAAAAACTATGATAAAAATATCTACGTTATATGTATATATTAAAAAAGTGTATCATTACAATAAATGGAGCTTAAAAATCAACCTATTTACAAAGGTGTTCATAAAACGCTCTGTATTAATTTTCGGGCGTACGCAGCCTTTTTTCCTAAGATTATGTACATAAGTCTTCTGGACAGGAATGATATCTTTTAGTGGGTGGCAATCCGTTGATATTAATTCCTTTAAAATGTTTTGGTCTTGTTTATTTAAAAGATTCTTGATAAAAACTGGAAATGAAATAAAACGGCGTTTATGGCATCGGTCTAAAAAATTTTGTATAACCGTAAGATCGGATTCCGATGCCCCATAGACTGAAAGCGCATAGCTAAAATTAGGTAAAACAATAGATATAAAAAGGTGATCTATCTCTGCCTGAGAGTAGTTATCCTTTCTTAGTGTTCGTAGGACGTATAAACACTTGTTTGCTTTGACAAGCTTGGTTCGTACATGCTCATTGAATTTCCCGTCACTCTGTAGAGTTACTCCTAGTAAAACGAAGCTATTACATTGAGGAATATTGTTAATTGGAGAGTAGAGTACATTGTGATTTTTCTTTCTAACAACCAGCTCTTTACATTTACTAGGGTTGCAGACCATTTTATTGTCTTTGCACCAGGTTAAGAACTGTCCTACTATTAAAGTCGCCAGACGGGTCACGGAAAAGGGGAGGCCGTGCATGATGGTAGAAAGAAGGCTCTTATTAGAGCAATTTAAGTCAGATTTTACTCAAAAGGATCTCCAGAACCTTCCATTTTTCCACAAGCCCCCAGACGTAGTTAATCGATTAACCGATAATCAGTATTAATCGATAGTAATCGATATAGATCATCGATGAATATCGATCGATAGAAATCGATAAAGAAAAAAGGTTGTGACTTTTATTAATATAGATGATTTTCCCATAGAAATCGATGATGATTTTTTATCGATCACTATCGATTACTATTGATTGTTATCGATTTTGTTAATCGATTATTATCGATAAATGATTTTTTTTGGTCGATATTAATCGGCGGATTAAATTGATTAATATCGATGATATCGATTGATTTCCCATATCGATTTTTATCGATTAACTACTTCTGGAAGCCTTCCCCAACATTTTTCAATTGCATTTTGAGACCTTTGGAATTGCTAAGCTGTTAATCTCGGCGTCAAAAAGGCCGCTGGCCCAGATCAAATCCCATGCTGGGTACTGAAAATCACTCAAGAAATCATGGGCCCCATTCCTGTAACAGTTTTTGTCACTTTGACTGCAGATAGTCCGGCAGGACTGGAAAAAAGCGAACGTACATGCCATCTTCAAAACAAGGTTATAGAAGGTTATAGGTAACTTGCCCGGGGGGGGGGATACTTGGGTTAATTTTTGCTGGGTGTGTGCCGCTGGCCTCTCAGAGCCCCTACTTCATCATAATCTAATCTGTGGCCAATTATAGACCCCATCTTAATCACTTTAGGGCAAATATGTGATTTTCGCGATCCCAACTTAGTCACCTTCTATTCGTGTATCTACCTTATATTCAGAATGAAGAACACTTCACTTTTCACCTACAGTACAAACATTCTGGTACGTTTAATATGCTAACCGTAAATATGAAGAACTGACTTACCCTAAAACTCAGAAAGTGTGCGACCCCATTCTAGTACCTGTATTGAAAATGTGACCCCATTATAGTCAAACCAGTCGTGAAAATGCGACTCTATCCAGCGGGAAATCCCCATTAGCCTCTTATAAGGAGGTACCCTCCCCCCCGGGGTCACTTGCCTCGAACTACAGACCCATTTTCCTCACTTCTCTTTCCTGTAAGATCATGGAACATATCTGACATTTAGTCACATTATGTCCCACCTTGAAGAGTTCAAGATCGTGTCTGATATCCAGTTTGGCTTCCGCAAATCTCATTCATGGAAACCCAACTGCGCATCACTCTCAAAGATCTTGCTAAAAACCTTGATCATGGCAAGCAAAGCGATATTATCGTGTTTGTCTTTGCTAAAGCTTTTGATACTGTCCCACACCAACGCCTCCTACCCAATTCAAGCTAAGCCACTACGGCGCACAGGACACAATCAACAAGTGGATTCAAGCTTGGAAGGCTTAAAAATTCGCTTGTGTCAAGTCTCTACGGGAACACTTGGGGAGTTTTTCTTTTTTTTCGAGCGGATCTTTGCGTTAATGCCGTGAGATGGGTAAAGGGAGGGGCGTTGCGGGTGGGGCGGGGGAGGGGGTGGTCCTACGCAAGTTATCACGGACATCAAAAAGTTGAAATAACGCATCACAGTGATTGAAATTATGTGTTTACGTTTCACGGAAATTTCCGAAGTAAGTAACCTTTGCTCCCTTCTGCGGTGGACCTTTCTAACCGACAGAGTTTCATTTTAATCGAGGATCCTAAACAACGCTTTTCGGACTCAGCTTTCAAACCACAGTTTTCAATGAGCTTCAATGATGCTTATTAAGTACCCTTAAGAGCTTCAAGGGATGAATGCTTACTGTTAATGGGTATTTGAATTCGTTCCTTATTTCCAAGAAAACCCATGACTCCTACAGCTTTGGGATCTACATAATACATCATTCCTGCTAATTTGAAAATTTGCTCATTATCACTGTCTGCCATTGCACCCGAGATCACCACGCGTGTTAGCTTCACAAAAATAAGAGCTGATTGGCGGAAAAATGCTGACGTCACGGAAGTCGTTTCCCAGCTTGGGATCGCAGACGATATTTTCTCGGCGGGTGAGACACACAAGAGCCGACAAAGGCGTCTGCTCTCGCAGGCTAGGTCATTTAGAAAAAATAATGACGACTAGTCTTTTAAGACATTTTAAAACAGTTCATATGAATTTCCACCAATTTTTTTTTCCAAAATTTGTCCTTCAGTTGAAACTTACCATCTATTTAAACGAAAAAAATTAGTTAAAAATCACGAATGTCGCATAAAATATTTTAAAGTTCATGTACTATACGACAAGCAAACCATTCAGACTTTTGTTCCGTTTGAAAAACGTCTTTCCTGCGGACAATTTATTGATCCCTGCGAGTGTGTTCCCTGTGCTTTCTGGTTTTGGTTCTAAAGCTTTTTCTGATTGGTTATTTCACTCTAGCCAATCATAAGCAAGCACTGCAACAGTGCATGAAACTTTTGGGTGAAGCGTTATAACCCGGGCATAAATCAGACTGATTAATTATCTTCCAAAGAAAAGTTATAGGCAGGCATACCATTTTCAAAGAATATAGCGATATTTAACAACAACAAAGTCTCTAAAGATGTTTTTATGCCTTGAAAGGAGAAAAAAAACGTTTCACAAGTATTATATCAATCAATCAATTGGCTACTTCAGAGACACACCCTTACTCATGTTTCCCTGCAGTGACCCTAGAGGCCCGATATATAGGCACATTGAACACATAAGATCAATACAAAAACAAACCTTTTAAAGTTTTCTTTATTCGTTTGCACCTAAAAAACAACGGTGACGCATGGAGTTGTTCAGCTACGGCAACTACGGCGAGTCGGAGTCGGGGTCGTAAACGCAGTCATAAGAGCCCTTACGACTTAGTGAATATCAAAAAAATAATAAGCGCGACGGAATCGGAATCAGAAGAATCAGAACGTTTCCATTTTCTCCAAAGAAAGCGACATTATTGCTCCACAAAGTCCACACAAAATTGTACAGACTTTTGTATGGTAGGGGGAGGGTAACCAACTTACAGGTCATGCAGCACTAGAGGTATCAGTAGAAGTTTCCATTAAAAGGCAATCAGTGACTACATGTGGCTAGTGCTTTGTAGAATATTACATTTAAGATAAATCAATGTTGTATAAACACGATAGTCGGTCATTTAGCAAATAAACTTCCTACAGTTTTGTAGGTAATGACATTATATTTCAAATTATTACATTTAAATCAAAGAGAATATATAAAAGGCTGTCAAGGCAATAATAATTGAGTGTGATAACAAATTAAGCGAGAAAAGTCGTATGATTACCCCTTAATAATTCGCCCAATTTGAGGGAATCCTGATTCCAGAATCCAGGGAATTTTTTGTTAAGGAATCGTGAATCCGGGAAATTTTTGCTTGTCGAATCCGGGATCCTGGACCAAGCTCTTCTGACAAAGACTGGAATCTAGTACGTGGAATCCGGAGTCCAAGTCGTGGAATCCAGAATCCAAGACTGTCCCGGATTCCCTTACATGCGGTGAAATAATATACACGAAAAAAATTTAATGGATCACAATTCATCGCAAAAACACATCCCAGTGTCACGCGCGATCTTAAAGTGGTTCTTAAGTCTTTCTTTTACTGTTTATTAGCCAACCTTTAGTTCTACGTTCCTCGAGATATTTTCATTTTATTTCCTTCCTTTGCATTATACTTCCTCGTGTTTTGCTCTGTTAACTACACACTGCATTGCTCTCAGCCAATTAAATTCCCGAACATGAAATATGAATTCATTAACGAACTAACGTTTGGTCTTGTTAAATTTTAGTGCGGGCCCATTGTTTTTGAGCAAGAATCATTTTCCGCTGAAGTTCTAGTTTCAATTGCTGCCGCAGTTCATCTTCCTTTCGTTTAAAGCTGAGCTCCATGGCATTTTTTTTCCCTTCGAAAATTTTGGCAAGTTCATGTTTTTGAATTCTCAAACTTTCAAGACCTTCTTTGAGGACTTCAATGCTCTGCAGCAGATAAGCTCGCTCAAAAGAGTACTTCGATTCACATTCGTCTTCTACGACTTTGCGTAAAGAGACTTTCTCCTGCTGAAACCTTTCTGACATCGCAGCTTTTTCTCTCTCAAACGATCCTAACATGATTTCTTCTTGTTTCCGCAGCAGAGTCAACAGTTCCCTGTTATCCGCTATATTAAAGACGTTTTCACAGCAACTGCTTGCAGTTCCATTCGCCGTTGACTTTGTAATGGTGTCAGGGATTTCGTTCTCTTTTCGCAAGCTCAGGTGATGGAATGCATCACGATGAACGTGTCTAGTGAAAAGGTCGAATGATCTCCTCAGTTGACAAAGTTCGTTCTGAAAGAAGTCTTTTTCCTCTGTAAGAACTCTATTAAGCTCGTCTTTAGCTTTAATGATCTCATTATACTCATTCCTCACTCTCATTTCAAAGTCCCCTTTCTCTTCAGCACATTATTTCTCCATTGTCTCTCGCACTTGTTCCAATTTTTCTTCAAATTCCCCCATTTGTCGCCGCAAGATTTCGTCAAGTTCTGTTTGACACGAAGATTCTTTGGTGTCTATAATCTTTTTTTCCGCGGCCATTGCTGGCACTTTTATCAGAATTATCAACCTCTTCTTTGAATCAAAAAAACGCTTCTCGTCTGCTCTCTGCGGTCTCAGTCTCGCTGGATTTGAAACGTTCGCTTTTGTTTTCCATTCAGTTTTTCTTTCTCTTTCTCCCTGGGAGGCTATAAATGGCTGACAAAAAAAATTGTATCGAGATTATGCTACCAGCAGAATTCAGTTTCGAATAAGCTGTGTTTATAATTCATTTTCCTTTCATCAGCAAGAGGAGTTCCGTTGGAATTCACTGATTTAAGTGGTGCTCACTTTAAGAACGTTGTGCCAGTAATTATAAACGACAGGTGCGAGATTAGTTTGTTTATAATTTGTATTCCAAGACTTTTGTTTGAAAACTAAACTACCTGTATATTGTGCAAAGTAATTTGCGTAATAGAGGTCGAAACCCCCGACCCCTAGAGGTCTAAGACAATCTCGCTAACAAAACTTTCATGAAGTTTTACTTTGCAAGCGTATCCTCACCCTTGTGTAAATTTCTGCTCAAATATTTTGTTTAGTCAGTTTTTTAATGAGTAAGACATCAATAAGTGCAACCAGTCAAGAGTTAACATAAACTCTTGTTTGTTTGTTTGTTTTATTATCTTGTCCTACATCGAAACACTGTTTTGGTGCTACATTAGTTGCATTTAAGCCCGCTTTTAAGTTTGAGGTCGTCTAAAAACTCCCAAAATTGGCCAATGTCCAACTTAATCATAGTTGTCGCAAATAAAGTAAAAGGCGCCCTTTAACTTGTACCGTACCACACGTAAGATGTCGAATTTGAGTTAAACGTATTTCGTAAACATTTTATTGGAATGCAGCAGTTTTTGGACGAAATTCTTCTTAATTACAACCAAATTAAGACAAGAATTTTTCGGCCTATAAGCTTCCAAATTGTGCTGCCTAAATTGCCACTGATTACGACGGTTTCTCAATAAAATAGGCGAAAAGGACGGCGCGAAGGTAAATGATGGAGGAACGTCTCCCACTGTGGGAAGCTAATGGACACGGGATAATCGCGGGCGAAATCATTGCAAGCAAAGTTGATATAAAGAAAAACAATAGAGCCAGCCCCATCCCGTCAAGTCTAGTCCCGTCCCAGAATGGAAGGCGCTAAATGACATCTATCGACACCTAATGCCCAGCCGTACGAGGTGTATGGGGATGTCTATGAGGGCAACTAAAGCGTTTGAGGGGAATATGTGTTGGTACATTTTCGTTCCCATACAATACGTAAAATAATACTAAAAGCCTCGCGCCCAGCGGTGATGATGAATGTTAGTCTGGCGGGCTCATAAACCTGTGATGTTATTGCATGTAACCTCTCCTTGCGCCTTTCTTTTTCCTAACATAATTTTTCCTGCTTTGCTTATTAAACAAAAAAAAAAAAACAAATCAAAAATCAAACCATTACAGCAAGGAGCCCAAAACTGTGACTTCCTTTAATTAAATCACATTCTTTCTTGACTGCGAGCAAGCTCGACTCCATTCCGGTGCGACTGTCGCGCGACAACGCTGGCTCAGTTCTTCGCTCTGACATCTCCTTTCGTGTCCCACTCGCGCGCGACTTCTCACAATGACCTTCCTCGCAGGCTACTTTCAGGGGGACCCAACGACTTTTTTCCAGTAAAATAACTGTTCGAAGGAGCAAATATTGCCAAGAAATTTCTTGAGCTCGAGAAAGGCTTAAAATTCCTGGATAACTGCCAGTCATGTTCGTATAAGGTATTCGGAGTTTTTTATAAACTTATCAACGATTTTCACGTTTTTTTTTAACCGAGATATTACCGTCATTATTAAAGAAAGTCTCCTAAGAATTTCGGTATAAAGTACGGCTACTCCATGAGATCTATTTTTCGACCAGTCGACCCATCATGGTAGCTAAGAGTTTCGGATGAGACGAAAAAACCTCCAAAAACTTTCGACACGACCAAAATTCCCATAAGACACTGTATATCCTAAACCAAATTCATCAGATGTACAAGATTATTTTCGGACACTATGACATAGATCCTCATATGTTTTTTGATTTTAATGTATTAGCAAAAACGCGTATGAACCATAATTTTAAGATAAGACCCAAGAAGACACGTACAAATTGCTTTAAATTTTCATTTTTAATCGCTACATAACAGACTGGAATAGTATTCCATCGAGCATTATGCATGCATCTTCATTAAGCAGTTTTAAGTCCTATCTATTACATCATTTGTGTCAATTTTAAATCAGGTGTAACTCGTGAGTGACAAGTATGCAATTTAATAGATGGTTTTCACTGTGACGTCATCAAATTGTAAAGTCCAAATAGCGAGGTTTTACGAATTCTTACTTACATAAAGTTGAAGATAAACAAAAAGTAAATCTTTGTACAGGTTTCCGTTTCCGTAGCATGTTTCGTTTCGCAAATACAGCAATTTGAACTTCCGAGTTTTCACAGTGCGTGACACCAACACTCTCCTCTTGATTTTCAGCAGTATAACAACTGCAAGTATTAGGAGATATGTTTATGTGTACGTATATGCTAGTGTTCGAGTGAAAAGAAAGAGCTTTTATAGAAAAAGTGAACTCCAGATGTTTTTGTTGATTTCCGGCGGCCATATTGGTGCACCAAAACGGTGCACCAATATGGCGTCTCCATACAAAGCTCTACAAAGGTGCGTGAAACGTTTCGGCAAATAACTCAGAAACTATGGGCCACAAAGACCTGAGACTTGGACGAATTGTTTGTATATTAGTCTTTTACAACATTTCATTTTCTTGGCTTCTTCCACTGGACGGTTTCCAATTTAATTTTTTGTTGCGTGACAGTGAAAACGATCTATTAGATTAGCTTTCGGCCGTATTTAAATTTTACTTCTTAATTTTTTGTGTCAATTTTAGTATGCAATTTAATTAAATTAGTTTTGGGCCGCATTTAAATTTTACTTCTTAATTTTTAGTATGTTTAATATTGGAGAATATTCTTTGTATGAGAATCTAGTTTCCCCCAATTAGTCTCCAGTCATGCACTTTTTGTATTTTCTGTAATTTATTTACTTGTTTTTGCATGACAAAGTATTCTTAAACTTAAACTAAAACTACAGTTGCGGATCCAGGGACGGGGCCTTTCCCTCCACTTCTTTGTAGACCAAACTGAAGCCCAAAGGCCACTGCTGTATAATTAAGGATCAAACTCTCAAGTTTCTTTATTTTTGTGGTAGTCAACAACAGTTACTATGGCTCCTTCCAAATAAATAGAAATGAAGAACCTTATAAATTTAGAACCTTTTTTGCCAGACCTCAAATAATGTAGTAATTTGCCCAATAAGACTGCTGCGGCCTTGCTGGAAATCTGGTGGTCAAATTGTTCCACTTACGGTTATGGTGAAACAGAATATTACGGAGAATATTGTTATCCTAAGGCAGAATATATAGAACGGGGCATTCTGCTTGGTTGAGGAGTCGTAGTCAAAGAGGTTGTCTTCTCTGAAGAATTTTGTCAAGCGTACGACGTTTCACAACTTCCACGAGCATTTTTGTAGTGGCACCAACTTCCAATCTATTTTCTTGCTGTTTGACGTATTTATAGTAAATTCAGGTGCGCGTAGAGAGGATAATCTATTTTTGTGGCGTCGGCGTGTCAATTATTTCCCATCGAATCTGTTGGCCTTTTCTCACAGAGCCCAAGAAGCCGGCTTTTTTACAACCCTCGTTTTTGACTGACGCTCAAATTGTCTCACTCATGTAGTTCCCTCTCCACTCCAACACGCAATGTGCCTTGTGATATTTGTGCCGGTCCATTCAAATTAGCCCTCCAGGGGAAAAATCCTAAGGGGTTTCTGTATACACAAACGAGGCAATTGGTTATTTATCAGTTAGAGGGTACGAAAAAAACAATGATTTTGCACAAACTGTTTGCCTTTTGCAACATGTGGTAAAGCACATGTCGAATTCGAATTAACGTCTTAGTAAACAACGATACCACATGACCGTCTCGCTTTTTCTCTAGTTTGAATCATTAGGCTAAATAATCTGTCTTGGGGGGAACAGGGTGAAGAGAAGACGAAAAAGCGGCAACAGACAGGGCAAGGATTAGGTTCATTCTCTGCCTGACTCTTCCCTAAGATTTGTTTTCAAGTTAAAACCGGAGATTGCTTTTCTCGAGATTCTCAGCGTATCAGTCAGAAATGACCACAAACACAGATACATTTTAAAAGCCTTTAATTTATTTTAAAGAATGACATCAAATATATAGAAACTGACAAAAGCTGGACATTCGTTTATGAAATAGGCCAGTATCGATATATCAAGTGAGGTCATGTCCTGAGAACACAAAGAAGAGGAGTGATGACATTAGTTTCTTCTGGGTTTTTGACCTGCGCCGTTCTAAACCTCATATTTCATCTGCACTTCCATTGTTTTCAGGGATAGGGATATTGTCATGTCACAATCCCTCTTGTTTCCCCAGCCAATCACAAACAATCCTTTCAAACAGGTGCTGATCGCCACCGGGTTTTCTTGGCGTGGCTATGAATTTGGATAATAGTACGATATATCAAATGACCCATTCAAACCGAAGCCCCTACAATATTCTATCTTACCACTGCCATTCAAAAAATTATTTTTATCGTTATAAAATGAAGCAATATTGTTAGGTAAATATGCAATATGTATTAAATGAATAAATGTGGTTGCATTAGTTAAGTTATTGCTACAAACATCGAAACTTTTTTACTGGTACTGACTTCGTTCCTGGCATACTTCCGTGATTGACAAACCAGCAAACGCTTCTTAAGCTTCTCGATGACATTTCGGATCTAAAAGCTATGAGTCATTAGTAAATTATTCATGAGGTAGAGTATGATCCATTAAATAAAAGAATTATATATGCAGAAGGAGAAGGGGTACCGGCTGAACGCCGAAGCGGATAGTCTCCTTTCGGTGGCTGACCCTGATATTGCGTCTTTAGAGAATAGCGTGTTATATATTGTATACCAAATTCCAACCTTGATCTTAGCTGCAGAAATTGTAACAAAGGTTCCTGCATTGCGTATTGTATTGGCACCATCCGTCGGAAATTTAATGTTATTTTTTCCGAACTGCTCCTGATAATCATTTTCTCGTTCCCGGTCACTTTTCATACCTAGACGTAGGTTTCCTGAATGATCTGCTAACGACACTATTTGAAAGAGCACAAAAATCTAATCCATAAAATTACCATAATTATTGTTCAACAGCACCAAAGGTCTCTACAATTTTTGGATTTTTTTTCTTCTACTGGCAATATTGTCAATATTATCGAGGTTTTTATTTTTTTCCCGTTTTTTACCGAAACGACCAGTGCCAGGCTTCCTCTTTAGGCGAAAGGTGATCTGTTTTAGCCAAGCCCACTCGTTACCTGGTGTTTTGCAAATGGTACTGCTCTAACCCATTCCTCTTTTCGGAAACGTTTTTAAGTCCACTAGAAAAGGTAAGCCGCGCTCAAACTAACCCAGCCACACCTTCGTAACACTGAATTATGGCCACGGAATTATGTGGTGGGTTAATATATGGCGTCTGAGGAACTCTGAAGGCTATGATCAGCCACACTATACCTGATAGCCCTCGCACCGACACTGAAAAGAATAGCGGATTTTGCTTCTGTTCTAAAATAAGAACGGTGATTTTCCTGTTAGGGAGCGAAACTGCGCCGCCGTCCATCTTGAAATGTGGATCATCAAATAGTGGATAGGTTTCTGCCACTTCTTGTCGCAGTGTAAAGAGGTTTTCAGGTAAATGGGTAGGGGCGTGCGTGGGCTGGGACCCACATTTTCAGGAGAGAGGACTGTGATTTATTTCACTAAACTGGCCTCTCGGTCAACCGCTCTGGTATAATGTTCGATGTGTGTGAACAACTTGTTCCGGTTCTCTACCGTTGCTGTTTATGCTGTGTCGAATACCTTTTCATGTCGGCGCAAAAAAACTATTTCCAGTACTGCGTAGACAGACTAAAAAAGTGAAAGAACTAGAGATTCGAGTTATATTAACAACTTAATAGTCATTTGTGGGGAATGGCCAGCCTCGTTCCCAGGGTTCTCTCTTGGGAAAGAGGTTGGGGAATAGCATGCGATATTAATATGCTTAAGAAAATTGAACCCGATTTTAGTCCCTAAAATTTTTACATTAACTATGTTATTCAGAATTTTCTCGATTTCTTTCAAATGAAATTAAATATTACTGGGTATCTTATTGTAATAACCCATTAAACAGTTGTGCTCGTCATCTAAGTCCTATAATTCCTTTGTTGGGAGAGGAGGGGGACTCCCATATGAAAATAGCGCGGATGCTGGTCGTCTCGCTTAGACGTAGAAATTACATTTTTTTTGTCCCACTTTGGGTGTGCAAGACGAAAAGCTAATATTTCTACTCATATAAGTGTCGCTTAATTCGGGTTGAACGTAAAGAAATTAAATATCTATGTATAAAAGATGTTGTCATAATGAGTTAATAGAGAGTGTTCTACTTTGGCGGTCAAATCATAGTCAGAAGAGGAGACTGGTTATGAATGCTAATGCTGGCAAACATTAACATAGCAGTTTGATATGGGTATTTACTTGGTGTTACGGACGGGTGCAATCTAATTATTAGTCTAAATATCAGTCGAGCATTCCAGTATGCTTTCATACTGGAGCCTCCCGGAGGGTCCTGTATGAGCGAGCTTTAGCATCGAAGACGGCGAAGGCAGCGAAAAAGTCATCTTTAAACTGAATTTGCGTTTTTTCAAACTGTATCACGCTTATTCCAATTCCCTGAAAATGTCAAATGTAGGCAAATTTCTTTGGAGTTGATTTCTTAGGGACCACACTAAAGTTTTGAAAGAGAAGGAAAAATTCGTTTTCCCTTGTTTACGTCCTCCATAAAACGTGAAATTAGGGATTTCACGCCGTAGTTGTGCAGTGACGGCAAAGTAAAATACAAAAAAGCGTGATGCACGTGCAAAGTTGTTGTTTTGCTAATCAAATCTATTGCTTTTTTGAGGTTCTCGCTGCCGTCGCCGTCGTCGTTGCTAAAGCTCCCTATTAATCTGAAGAAGAAGCGGTTCTAAGACAAAAATTAAACCACAGAGATCCTACAGAAATTATAGCTTCGTATCAAGAGTACTAGTTTTTACTGGTGTTAGTAGCAGATGCTTCACAGTAACATGGCTGGTTCTGATCCAGCAGTTTGAAACAATAGCATGGGGTATCTTCTGTCATCATCTCCTCTAGTATTGGAATCAGTTGAGAGAATGAGGGTCGTTCATTTGGATCATCCTTCCAGCAGTCCATCATCAGTTTGTATCTGTTGAGAGTGGAAGCCATTGTTTAAAGTACTACCACACAAAGATATCATGTTTCCATTTACTTTTAATATTGGAGACAGTTATGTTCTAGGCTCTTTTTAGAATGGGGCAACGTAAAGGAAAGAGGCGTGCTGTACTTTCTACTCCTTTGAAGAGGCTGACAATATTCGATAAAGAAGAAAAAACTGTTTGAAGGACCGTGTAAAGATTTCTTCATCGTGCCCTCTTTTCGGGCGTCTTTTATTGTTTCTATTCTGACTTACATTTCATCACTGCACGTGTTGGGTTTCTCCATCCGATATCCAGATTTAAGTAAACTACATAGCCTCTTGGAGGTTATCCCAAGGTATGGAGTACCCCCTGAAATGACAATGACAATTTCAAGATGAATGTTGTTTTATCAAAGATCATAAGGCTTTTTTTTGTACCATATTTTCAATTTGTCAACTTAGGAGGGGGAACAAAATAACAAAATGTACAAGTTTACAATTGTTTTCTCTAATACTTATCCACTGGAAAACGATTTGCCCATAATTGAATAGCGCTATCCACCTTTTGAACAACCTTAATAACTAATTGGCTCGATTATTATGGGCCCGCGCTCCTCCTCGCGGAAGTCTTTTCTCGGGGTGCGGAAAGGAATAAGACCGGACAGGAGAGAGCAGCGAAATCGATCAGGCTGGATTTCCACTGTCGCATAATTGTTACGCCGTGCGTACGCACGTTTTGTACGCACGTAAGTATAATAGAGGCAATGTGCTGAATGTACATATATGACAGGGCGCGCGTAAGCGTCGGTATTGAGCGAGATTCAACTTAAAATTTACGTTTATGTGCGACCTTCCATACTTTGGCTCTATTTTATTCATGGACGTAAAATTTACGTGCGTAAATATACAAAGGTTTTTAAAAAGACCAGCTTACCCATGGTGGCTAGTTCCCACAGAACAATTCCAAAAGACCATCTGCAATAAAAGGAAGCAGATAAAGAAATAGCAACGGTTAAATTTATATAAATAACAAATTCGGGAAGGAAAACAAAAACCTTTGTTAACCTGGCACCACTGAACGTAATCCGTGAGGGTAAATTTTTGCTCGCGAACTCCGGAATGAATGAACATTGGAATCCGGAATCCAGATTGGAATCCGGAATCCTGCTAACGACTAAAATCTGGAATTAAGCCCTTTTTGAAATCCAGAATACTCTGAGTTGGAATCCTGAATCTAGTATCTGGAATCCCGGATCCAAGACCAGCTAAACGTTTCTATTTATTTATTTATTTATTTTTATTATTATTTTTCCATGTTGATACGCCCGAACAGGCTTTATTTTCCACGTCCCAGAATATTTCTCAAGAGATACAGTGTCGTGATAATGACTGCTATCCTAACTGCTGCTATAGACAGACTGCTATGACCAAAATTCTGCCTATTTTTAGCTATTTATTTATTCTAACCAGTACATTGCAGGGTCTATGATATCGAGAACCTCAATGCACTAGTGGCAAACTACAAAGAGCATCACAGGTAACCCAAGCTTGGCCTAACAGTGACCGCATTGACATAAACTTACACGTCAGTCTTGAATGTAAAAATGCAACTTTCCAACGCTTCAGGTGCCATCCATTTCATCGATAGCTTGTTTACGCTCGGCACTTCGCAAATCTCACCCTCATTTGTGTGGCGTAACAATCCGAAATCAGCAATCTTTACCACTCTGTCTTCACCAAGTAGGATATTACGGGCTGCCAGATCACGATGAATGAAACCTTTGCTGGCCAAGTATTCCTGGCAGGGAAATAATCGAAAAATTAATTCTCAAACAATTTTTAGTAACAGATACCTTAAGATCAACACAAATTTCTATTTGATTGGTCAAAATGAAAGTAAAACTACAGAACCTCGATTTTACGGGGATTGCAAAATCATATCGTCAAATCGTTGTAAACGAACTCCCGATTTAACGATTTGGCGGAAAAGCAACCAAGTGCAATGAAACGCCTGTTTCAGGCTCTAAGATAGCCCTCCATCGCCCTCTTTTTCCTAGATCACGAGCTCATATTTTTGCGTGTCTTACACTTAAGCGACATCCCTACTATCTGAGGACACTGCAAGCTGTGCCAGGCAAACGGTCTGGAAAGTAGGTAGCCTGTTCCAGGCGTTCAGATAGTAGAGCGCGGCGGTAAGTGGGGAGCGAGTTAAGTTGTACACCGGGGAAACGGGCGGGGTGGGGAGAGGGCGAGAGCAAGAGAACGCCTGTAAACATTGTTAACAAACTTTGGGTCGTTGCGGTATACTGGATTCCAGTACACCCTCTTATTGGTCGATTATGACACCTTCTGTTAACACTCGAGCACCGATGACATTGATGAGGAACGCGATATGGAGGGAGAGAGGCATCTGTTATCGAATCACACTGACATCGAAGCTCGGCCTATAAACAATGCAACCGAGCATTTCCTGTATGCAGAATCTTTTCGTTAAGAGCAGAAAATTTGCTTGAATCTCGTTCGCTGAGGCCAGGACGCTTTCGCGATTCTTCCAACGGGCTCTGGGAGACTTTCATTTTTTACTTTTTCCACGAATAACAAACGTAATCAAAGGAAACGTTGGCGAGTCAATTTCCACGATCATCATTGTTGCGCCTCTCGTAGCAATAATGAAACCAAGCTCAAGCGATTTGGAATAACAGCAACAACAGCCGCATAGGTTGGGGACAGGAGGAAGGCATGGACGAAGACACGGCAATGTGAAAGGAAGGTGTGCGTGTGATATCATTTATGGAAGCCCAGAAAGGCAAAAAAATCTTATTTGAAAGGTTACTTAGCCGCAATAAAAAGATTAATGCTTTAACAAAGGTCAAAGAAAATCAGTATTTAACTGCATCTGGAATTCTTTCAGAAACAAACCGCAGGAAATAATTGCCCAGTATGCATGACTGACCGTCTAAATGTTAGGCTCAGAGCGACAGAAATTAGATTTGCTTAGTTAAAAGAAGGAAAACCTCTGATGTTGTTTATTGAAAGCTAACTGAAAGGTCACGTTTCACACTATCACGAGCTTATGGGTCGCGTCTGACCTGTCAGCACTTTGTAGTTCATGTCACAGTTACGCGGTCGGCGGTCAATTAAGGGCGGAAAGGGCTCTGTAAGGGAATGTTTACAGGCGTTCTCTCCCCCTTTCCTCCTCTAGTCTCCCCTTGTTTTGTTTTTTCCTTCGTGAATTTTTCTCCCGCGCTCTACTATTTGAACGCCTGGAACAGGCTAGAAAGCGGGAAGAAAACTGATCGTCGGTCATTTGCCTTTGACACTGTCGCGCATATTTCAATTATCTTGAAGAATGGAGGGAGGATTTCCGTTACAGTTGTTGGAAAACGAATGAACAAATTAAGTAATTGGCTAAGTAATCCTCGCGCCGTATAACTTTCAGCACAAAATTAAAAAGCCGTCAAAGTTGAGCAAGCTAAGTGAACTACCGTATTTATTGGAATAAGCGCCCAACCTCTAATTAGCGCCCACCTCGAATAGGCGCCCATCCTAAAGGCAGAAAAAGTTAATAAGCGCCCAGCCTTGAATAAGCGCCCACCCCCTCCTCCTCCCAATCAAACTCAAATAAGCTCGGCTCACCCCCACCTCACCCACTTGAGTGAATAAATTCTAATAAGAGACTTCCCCTGGGGACGGAGTTTTCTTCAGAATATTTTACGTTGCTTTGTTACTTCTTCGCGTTTTGTTATTAGCATTTATTGTTTTGTTGGAAAGTAAACATACTTCACTTGCTGAAAATGGTGAAAATTTAATAAGCGCCCAGCCTCGTATAAGCGCCCACCTCGAATAAGCGCCCACTCTCAAGGTCCAAAAATTTAATAAGCGCCCAGGGCGGTTAATCGAATAAATACGGTAGCTACAGTCGACTCGAACAATCGCTAACTCGAACCTTACGCTAACTCGAATCGATTTCCCCTAGGTTTCCTTCTTACATTTACTGTAATTTTAACCTTGATCAGTAACTCAAGAACCCTCGATAACTCAAAACTCCTGCTAACCCGAAGTAATTTTTGTTTTTCTTCAGATCACTTTAATACAATTTTACCCTCGATAACTCGAAGGGATGGATATTGGCTGAAAAATAAAGTTACAGCTGAGCCATCAGATATATCAATTGAACCATCATGGTGGCCGTTTACGAAAAGCAATCCCTTCAGCCATCAGTTCCACTTGCAGACCGTTTATTGTGCTTTCCAATATTCCGATTACGGTAGTATTTATCTTGTCCTTGCTGCTCATCAAGTCCCGAAAACAAATTTAATCATTGCTTTTTCTTTCCTCTGCTTCTGTTCATTTCTTTCCCTGCCCTTTATTTCCTGTTCTGGCATGAATTTTCAGCTTCGTTGTACAATGCAAATAAAATAACTGATAGTTAAGTCTTATTCTGGTCATATGACTATATTCATAAGACACCTTTTCGAAACTATGAACAGACCTGATTAAATTTCAATAGGTACCTTCACAAACGGCTCCATGTGATTTTACACGTGTTATGTTTCCCGAAAAATTCAGCAAGATCAAGTAGTTAACCGTAATTAATAGCTTTTATTATTAACGCAGCAATTTGAATGCTTGAAAAATCTGCCGTCTAATGACCAGATAGCACATACTTGTAGACACAGAAAAACTAGTAATACAGTATTTTAAACATGATACGGGAAAGAGGCAGATTTTTGTGATTCGCAAACGATGACTAAATTGCTTAAGGCATTCTTCGGTCGAAAACGTTCTTACCATCCCCTTAGCAATCTGCCAAGCATAACATAGAACTTCTTTTCCAGAAATGCCTTCTTTGTTATCTTCCTTGCCCTCACAGCTACCTTCTTCTTTCTCGATGGTGATATTTTCTTCGGCGTTTCTTAAAGGCTCAGCAGGAGTGAGCTCTTTTTCTTTGAAGAAATGGGCAATATTAATCGAAGGTAATACCATCACCGACGCAACCGGCCAATTTTGCCCTTCGCTTTGAGCACGTGACGGGCTAACATCGTCGCTTTCTTCTTCCTGCTTGTCATCTTCGTAACCCAGGTTTAAGCAAGGAGGTTCCATCTCACATTGAGGCGCTTCGGTGATTAGAACTCCTCTTTCATCGTCTTCTAGGTCGATTTTAATTTCCTTCGCCTCGCTGGAATGATAAACGCTTCCTTTTCCACATTCTTCCTTGTTTCTTTCCCTGTTCTCCTCTTTCAGGTTTTCATCCAGGACATCTTTTGTTTGCAGGTCGTTAGACACTAATTTCGGCCTCTCAGGAACAGGAAGCTTCAGCCTTCCAACGACATCACTTTGACGACTCTTTTTCATTGTAAGCTGCAAAAAAAAATACTGAAATGAATTCGGTCTGGTTATGAAACCGTTCTTTCAGCAGAAACAACTTCAACACCATCAGTTGGTTAGCCGAAATATTTTTGCCCATTTAAAAGGAATCTCTAAGAATTGAAAGATTACTTAACCGAAGTTTAACTGCAAATCTAGGTGGGAATACCTTGTGGGCCCCCTTCTTTAAACAGTCCACGGAAAATTCACCTCAAAAAATGAGGTGAAATTGCATGTCAAAAGCGCTTCGTTTTCTACAGATAACAGCTGAATATCAAGATTGTCTATTTTTTACCGCATTTCTGACCATAAAAACTTTATCCCAAAATATCTCGATAACGCTCTTACAGATTACGCTTAAACTTCACGAACATCGAGGCGGCTATTGAAGAAAAAAGCTCCCGCAAACGATTTTGGAAGAACAGTTCCCAGTGCCGAGAAATACTGCTGCAAGTGAAATAGGTAATAGCGTCATTTCGTTGCTATGACAACTCCGATGTCATTGCAACCTTGATCATAACAAATTTTCATCTTTATCTAATACAACTGTGGTGGCAATTTTTCCAAATCTTTGTTTATGGCGACGTAGTTTATGCTCAAACTTGCGAGGTATTGACCCCCCAAAACACCCCAAAAACTGTATCGAGCCACCTTAAAAAGAAACGTTTCTACTACGTCGGTCGGAGGTTGAAAAGCAAAACTCTGGTGTTATCGGCTGATTTGAATAACTCATGTTGCCACCATTGAAAGACCGTGGAACGAAAAGCTGACGGGCATTTTGAGCGGAAGCCCTTTGTCAGCTCGAATCAAGGACGGTTTATCAAATGGCGGAGCTCAACTACGGTGAATACATGGGAAAATGAGAAAAAAATGAGTAAATTACCAGAAAGAAAAGCGTTCGTTGAAATAAACTATTCTTGTCTTGTTACCATGTTCAAGCAATAGCGTAGCTCTGCCATTAGTAATCCCGTGATTCGTTCTGACCAGAAAAGGTTAACGCCCACCTGGGGGGTGGGGGGGTGGAGGGAGGGGGGTACTCTAAAAAATTTCGAATAGTTGAGACAAGGGAAAACCAATATCTTATTGAAGACCTAAACATGGAAAATGAAGCCCAGTTCAAGGGAAAAACAAAGCCTAAGAATTAAGGGAAACAGAAAAAAACTCCCTTAAATCGTGCTCCTAATCAGCTCTAGGGTAAAGTTCAGTTTTAAACAGATCTATGATTTTCTTCTCGTGTGTAGGGCATTAACGAACGTGAATTTTACCTGATAGAATAACAGTACACTATCTAAAGATCACATCGGCAACACTGCGCCATTAAGGGCAACAAGGATACCATATTTAAGGATGGAGATCCGCATCCTGTCGGGCTGGAGTACACCCTGGGGGAAACGCTCAAAACGTCAAGGTTATTTTTTTCTTTTCTGACCACCTACCCCTCCCCTAAGACAACATCAACACTACATTCTCACTTAGGGCAAAATGCGGCTTAGGGAAGCGACAGGTGGGCAGTTTCCCGGAAACCTTAACTGTTCCTACCGGGGCAAAACATTTACCGATCTTTGTTTTCCGAATACATGAATAGCATTTAAACAGAAGAAGATCTGGCTGCAGATATAAACTGCGTTTGGAAAAGTACGAATATAAGGTTGCATTGATCTACTTTTTTAAGTGCACCTCTGTCTTTGAGAACTTAAATCATAGGTAACATGTACAAAAGTTGACATCAAGTTGTATAGCATCTTATTATTTTTACTGAAGGGTTTTAGACGTGTTATGAGATAGAGGATTTTCCTTCTGCCCTAAGAGTCCACACAATAAAAGAAAAAGAACATACACACGCAGCAGGATGGTCATTTAGAAAATTAAAGTAGAGCACAGAATAAGAATGACGTCAGAGTGACTAATTTGCAATGTTTGTCTGAAATCTGCCATTTTTGTTATTTTCATGACAAAAGTCAGACAAGCTTGACATTTTAATGACAAAAAAACAAACAAAAATGAGGAATTTGTTTGTCTGAGTTTGAGTTCTATTCTGTTTTCACATGGTGTCATGGCGGCCATATTTGTGTCCCAAAACAATGAAACGGCGGCCATGTTTGTGTCCCAAACCAGTCCTGTGGGAGATGAATTCTTTTCTTATGTAAAAGCTTTCTTTTGTTCCAATAAATTTGCATAGATGCTGGCCACGTGAGTCAAAAACACAGAATAAATAATACCTGTGGGCAGCGATAATGCAAATGGCAAGCAGGTATTTTTTAAACAAAAGGCAAAAAAGAGGGCAGCAAATTTTTATTGATACAGCTGCTAAAGTAATGATACCTGTTGCCTTTTGTTTCTAAGCCACTGTAGAAGATCTCCGTTTGGAACATATTCCATGATTAACATAATGGGAGGTGATTGGATCCAGTAGCCAAGCATGCTCACAATATTACGGTGTGTTCCGACTTCCTTCATCAGCTCAATTTCCCGAACTAACTGCCGTTTGTCCTCCTCCGTGGCATTTTCTAAAAAACAAGACATTTAAAGAAAATCCAGGAATCAGTGACCTACGTAAACGTTCCCTGCTAGCAGAGGTCTCTCACGGCGAGGCAAAAATGAAAAATTTTTGCCTCGCTGTGAGAGACCTCTGCTAGCAGGGAAACGTAAACGCTACACGGTATCAGTTAGTGCTAAACAACTAAAGCCAGATGTAAAGAAAAAAAAACCTAATTAAAATGAAAATATATTTAACCTACGAAAATAAAACACAGTCAATAGTTAAGGTCCTAATTTCTACTTGAGAAAAAAATCTATTTGTTAAAAAAATGGTTCCGTCAGTTAAGTGACGTAGATGAAACAAAGTCACAAAGAAAAAAACGCCAGTTCTCTTCACAGATATAGCGATCACCAAGCACGACATGTAACATGATGTAATACTGGAAGATCTTTTTATCTCCAGTAATATGACTTTCCTTGAGTGTACATTTGTAATCCCAACGCATCTATCCAATTGGCTCACTTTCATTAACTCTGCATAGACAGGGACATCCCAGTATGCTTTTGTAGTTGGGTTTCATTAAGGATTTTCGGCTCATCGTCATCGTCATGAAAATAAACGTTTTAAACTTAAACGACCAGAAAGCGGTATCTCGTAATATTACAAAAAATTGTTGAACAAAACTACGAAATAAAAATAACGCTTAGAGGTTTTTAAAGCTTTAAGATTGCTCTTAGAAGAACGAATATTCAAACTCCATTTTACACTGTATGTGCTCTGGAGAATCATTGCAAAGTTTAGAGGCACAAACAAAAAAGCATATATGATCGCCCGATAAAATGTTGCCTTGATCTAATTGTCACTAATTAACAAGTTCATGGTTGATGATCGTGAACTCCTAACAGGCTTGTATTAAAGTTTGAAACAAATGATGATTATAGCTCGGACATAAATAATTTAAAATTCCGCTACTCATGCTCCAAGGGAAGCCAATGTAGTTCTCTAAGTAAAGCTGCAATAATGTGGTCACATTTACAACCACATACGATCAGATAAAGTTCTCAAGTGACTGAAACATGTGAATAACGTATTTCGAAAGATCACATAAGAGAACGACCAATCTACACATTACGAAGGCATGCACAAACATTTTGAATTGGTTTAAACAGATAATCTGTTATCATATCACAGCCCTGAGCTGAGAAGTGATCATGCAGCCTGCTCTGTTTTGCATTTTTTATACCTGTGTGGTTTTGTTAAAAGGTGCCCGCTCGGTTTTCGCTTGAACACGGGCATCGATTTAAGCGCTATATACTTTTTAGTACATTTAATGTGACATAATCTCGAGTGTGCCTAATACCACTTATAACACGACTAACCTTGTGCGCACCTTATCAATGTTCTGATCTCACTGAAGGTTTTTATGTCTACATTAATTTATTCATTTCAAATCGTGTGGTAAATTGCAAACATTCAGGGAGGTCATAATATAAGTAGAAAACAAAATTTAAGATCTAAAATGGGCCCCTGAGGTACATGACAGTGTTACCGACTGGGGCATTGAGATGCTGTTTTCCACGATATGTTTGCTACTTATTGGATTAAATATTCAAACCTGTTACAAGAGAGGCTCTCTTGCCTGTTATTGCATGATAAGAATCACTCCCGTGAATAGCATTTGCTAAAAGAGTAAGTTATCTTTTTGCCATATTCTGAACTCACGCACCTGGTAGAACTTTTGTAGCAACAATACGTCCCTTATGCGAATCCAAACTGTGATCCTTGGGTTTGGAGGATGTATTCTTTTCAGGTAACCCCCTCATTACGCTCTTATAAACTCTCCCAAAAGCGCCTCGTCCTAGTTCCTCCATGATAGTAACCCGCTCGTGTGGGACTTCCAGCAACATCAACTCAGCAATGTCAGACTCACTGGATCTAAAGAAAATAGTGCAAATTAAATGTTAATGAAATTCGTCGTCATTAATCATGGGCTTGTGGTAATGCTTAAATCAGCGATGGCTTCCTGGTTTACACAACGTGATAAAAGTTACATCGCCTTGGTCTGTAAGGAAGGTCACTCACCAGAGCGACTTGACTGAGAGAGACAGACACTTAAAGACAGAAAGACACTTACACAGAAAAAATATCGTCTATTTCCGCATGCATATCATTATCATAATACATAACATTCATATAGACAATATCATTTTATGAAATACCGTTCATTCTTCTTTGCTCTCTTACGGTGGACGACTTTCCCCACCAACAAAGCAGAAAGAGCCACTGAAACTCCCCACACTATCCAGACAATTTTTGCCGTATCATCTTTACTGATAGGAACTTCGGGGGTAAGAGCCTCTCTGGTCACTGAGGGATACAACCAATAATAAAAGTGAAGAGCTGTTGATATATAAACATGGTCGGAATTAGTTTCCTAGTAACTACTTCCCGTTTACGACTCGTTATAGTTTACAGACCTCCATATTCTGCTAAACATCCTGTGACCACATCCACATTTTTCACTGAGCCGTTTACCGATTACCTCGAGTCTCTGGTCATGTCAAGTGAGCCCTTGATAATTTTGGGCGATTTTAACATCCGTATGGACCTTCCTCACGCAGCATATTTGTCTACTACGCATGAACTTGGTCATACACTTTACTTGATTATCACTCGTACATCTGATAACATCATTGCTGCATGCCCTTCTATTGGTGAGTTATTCTCCGACCATTTTCCAGTCTTCTGTCAAATAAAATCTGATAGACCTCAAGCTAATGTCACGCATGTGCTGTTCAGGAAAATGAAATCAATTGACCCCAACCAATTTTCTGAGGCCATTCCTTCTCAGCTTTATCATGATCCACCTAACGACTTAGACTCTCTAGTCAGTCGTTATAATGAGTCGTTACGATCTCAACTGGATATGTATGCACTTGTCTTAACTCGTGACATTAATGTCAGGCCTCTTGCTGCGTGGTTCATTGAAGATATTAGGAATGCGAAACGCTTGAGACGAAATGCTGAAAAGACGTGGAGAGCTACAAGATTACCCGTTGATCTTGCTGCTTTTAAGAAGGAAAGAAATCGTGTGGTGAATTTGATGCATGAGGCACGCCGAGTTTACTATAATCAGTTTATCGACGATAACAGCACAGACCAGAGGAGGCTGTTCGCGGCAAGTAAGAGTTTATTGAATATGAAGAAAGATCGATCTCTTCCCCACATTCGGTTTCACTGCCTGCAAACAATATGGGTCAGTTTTTTATTGCCAAGATTACCAGTATCAGGTCGAAGCTGGACGGAATCCTTGCTGTCAACGCCCGAGCCCAACCTGGAATCTGAATCTGGTGATATTGTATTTTCCCACTTCCAATGCCAAACGACTGAGACAATTCGTCATATGATTAAATCTGGAAAGAACAAATCTTGCATCTTGGACCCAACACCTGCCTTCTTATTATCTGCATGTTTAGACTCACTCCTTCCGTCATAACTAATATCATCAACCTCTCCTTGCAGACTGGATATTTTGCTGAAACCTGGAAAACTGCTGTGGTATACACATCATTTAAAAATTCCGGCTTCGATTCACTGTTCAAGAATTTTCGTCTAATAAGCAACTCGCGGTTTGTGTTTAAATTAACAGAGCGTATGGAGACCTCTCAGATTCAGTGTCAGATAATTACAAAAAATATCTTCCCTCAATTGCAATCTGTTATCGCTCCCATCAGAGCCCGGAGACTGCATTGTTAAAGGTAACGAATGATCTACTCATGAATATAGACAAGGGCCATGTATCACTCTTACTACTGCTGAATTTAACTGCGCTTCGACACTGTTAACCATGGGATTTTACTACAATCGCTTCAATAAAACTAGGTGTCCGTTGACTGCTCTTTCCTGGATCAAATCGAACTTGGAAGGGAGATCTCAAAGAATCTGCATAAAGGAGACGCTCTCGCAGCCGTTTGAGTTAAAATGGGGTGTCCCTCAAGGTTCTTGTCTCGGACCGCTTTTGTTTACTATTTATACACAAGCCTTGTTCTCTAAATGCTAGTACTCGCTTAATTTATTGCACACGAAAGTCGTGCCATATCACGCCTCTGCTTCGCGAGCTACATTGGTTACCTGTTCGATACTGTTTTGAATACAAAATCGGCAACATTTTTGCACGGCATAGGCGTGGCTGCATGGATGCGTGGTTTCTCAGCTGGAAAAAGAGAGGAATATAGCTAACTACTAGCAACTACCAGTAACTACAAGTAACTACCAGTAACTACTAGTAACCACCTGTAACTAGTAGTAACTACCAGTAACTACTAGTAACTACAAGTAACGACCAGTAACTACAAGTAACTACAGGTAACTACTAGTAACTACTAGTTACTACTACTGACTATTAGTGAGAAGACACAATACTACGTATTACACAGAGTGTATATTACCGGTGCACTTGTGGCTTTCCACCATGAAGTATATACCAAAATAGCAACCAGATATTGCGAACATGGATTTACGAGTCATGTTATTACTCGCTTTGCTTGGAAATATTACGGCTTGACAGTTCTGTGTGAACAGCGCAAAAATATTGAACGGTTCCGTGTGAACAAAGTGTCCTGCCAAATTTTTCGACCGGTTGAAAATTCGACCGGTACCGTGTTAACGTAACCTTAAAGGGGAAGCAAACATTACCAGTTCACTGCTTTTGCAGTTGATTGTGATTTTCTTATAGAAACCTTTCTTAAAAGCGTTTTGACCTCTTTCCTCTTAAGGTGGTTTGGATAAAAGAAAACGTTATAAACTATAGAACAATTTTGATATATTCAAATTCACACTTGAGGCACAACAATGAATGATACATTTCTTTTATTTTATTTCCCCTAGGTATGACTTATGATATATCGAAATTGGTCTCTTTTTGCCAGCTTTACCGTCATTTTGCCAAATGTAGAAATGCAGGCCAATTAAGATGGCCATGAACATACAGCGTCGTGACAGGCATTTATTACAGAAGAACAGACCCTTAAAGTTTAAAAATTCCAGATAAACTTCCAGTAAGCGGAGGCCAATCTGCATATTTTTATTGTTATTGATCGGAACATCAAAGGGCTTTGTTGTGGTGAATTTCCGTCTTGATCTGTTTTACTGTCCACTTGGCTTATGAGGGAGCTGAAAGAGGGTGTCTACTTCCCTAGAGGTCTACCCCTAGCAGAGAGGGTCTACAATAGGTTTGGCGGGATGCGGGATTTGGCTATTTTTTGTGTTGATACTCGGGATGCCGGCTAAAAAAAGGAGCGGGAGGGGGATTTACTATCCTTATTCGGTTGAGATGAGGGAATCGTAAGGGAAAAGTAGCGGGATAGGGTATTAAGTTTTGTCGTGACCACGTTTTGAATTTTTGTGTACACCGCCATGTACTAGCAACTACTAGTCGCCAAGGAAATGAAGCCTGCCAGTTTTATCCATCATCACCTTTGTGTGTTTTCGTCTTATTCCAGCACTTTGTAACTGACGGTGTGCGCGAACGGTCAATGGAAAGGTCTGGAGTGAGGCCAAAAAACGAATTAGACTAGGGAGAGACGCGAAAAATACGCGGTTATTTTAACACACACTTCGCCTGTACTTCGCACCTTGTAAAACCGATTGTGAGAAAAAAAAAGGAACTGTTTTGCTTACTACTGCAGGTCACACGCACCTATTTTTGAGCGGATTTAAGAATGGGAGAAAGTAAAGAGATTTTAACAGGAATGAGTACAAGTAGCAGTAGAAAAGAGGAAGAAATCGAGGACCAAGCGCAAGAAGGGTGGAAAAGTACACTTTCTGCATGAGTTTGTCTACGGTTGCTTGTGCTGCTCGATTCCATAGGAGGTTTGGGTTTCCATGAAAGGGAACATTTTATCAATCTGTCCAACAAGTGTGTTCATACACACTTTCCATGACCCGTTGTCAGCGTAGACAATTGGCTTCATCGTCTAATGCAACCTAGCAGTAAAGCAGTCGAAGCATCCATCTACCCAACTCAACTGGCTGTTTTCAAATGGCCAAAACTCAGATCGAAGTAAACCTTCTTTTTTGTACTGATGCACTGCCCCCAAAAAATAATAATAAGCAAAACAGAAAATAAAGTTACAGTCGCTAATGGTTTATCCTGGGACCAGGCTCCGTATTAGGTGAAAAGGGAGAAAAAAATTGATCCCGTTTTTTGCCTTTTTTCCCCACTACGGAGGCTGATCCCAGGCTATTAATGGTTAAGTCAAGAGCCTTAAACATCAAAGCTGCCTATTGCAAGAAAGCAAGTCTTAAACATTGTATAACGTTTTAATGTTAATTACGGCGGGATCTAGTCTGCTACACAGCAGTTTTTAGTGTCGTCACGCAACGCTCCTCCCCAAAACCTTTGTGCCTGTGTAGCAGACTAGGCGGGATCGGGATTCGGACGTAAAAACGGGCGGGATAGCGGAATTAAGAAGAAAAAAACAGCGGGAAGACGGAATTTGAGAACCCGGCTATTGTGGACCCTAAGCAGAGGTTCAACTGGATATGGTTTGGTGTCAATACCAAAACCTATCAGCTATTATTAAACATACATAAATTAATGTCGCACCTGTAGAGCGGGTTTTAAATTTCCAAGAAACTGACCAGTCGCTTTGAACTTCTCCAAGCCAGGAAGACACTCCAATTTCATACCCCTTATCGCATTCCAGAGATAAAAGATGAAAGGTGGTTGAAGGAACCTTATGTTCTGTCCATTCGGCTTCAATGCCTAGTGGCTTTATCTCCCTAAAGCGTACAGTGCTCTTTGTTATAGTGCATATTTCTTTTCTACTCCACGTAACATTGACTTTGCAACCATGTATTTCCGACTCTTCGTTGTTTATCACGGGTGTAATTGGTTTGCCTTTAAACAATGAGAATAATACTGCGATTACTTAGTGATTTCTACTAATGTATTTGCAGTGATAGATGAATGTAGAAAAGTTCACCACTAAACCTATGCAAAACTGTCTCACAACTACAAAAACTGAAACATGAATTAACGACCAGTACGCTGACGCCATCTTAAATAATCGAGCTAATTATGCGCATGCGTTGAGTCATGTAAAAAGAGTTCTTGATTACCTTGATTAATTCCTGCGGGACCTGAGTCCCACGAATGTGACAATATAAGCAGACAAAAAATTGATTTTGTTACTTAAATTTGCCCGTGATTCTGCTCTCGGGCCAAAATAAGTGGTAACATGATCAATTTTGAGCTGTAAAACTACACAAAAGTGCAAATTATTATAATAATTTTTGGAAAATTGATGAAAATTATGACGAATTATGCCAAAACATTAAGCTTGCACAATCTTTAAAAGCCTAACACCAAGACTATAAAAAGAATATTCAATTTTTTAACGTCCAACTGACCCCTATCAAGGATCGAAGAATACGATTTATCCTCGAATAGACACTATTCTCACCTTTACTCAGGTCAGAGACCTGCTTCGCAGATAAAGCTTTTCCAGTCACATAAAGATCCATGACTGCTCCAACAAACACCCCATTTGCCATTGGCATCTGGACCAAAACTGGGTCATTCCCTATGATGTACTCTAACTGATAATGGCTTGTCGATGAGAAGTAGTACTCATTCCATTGGTCTCTCAACGCCTGCTCCGAACCATTAACGAAGACCTTGATCTTAAACTGCTGACAGGTTACTGCTATATGGTACCAGCAATTAGCTTGTAAGTCGAAAGTGTTGTGTATCGATAAAAGGAGACTGGAATTCTTGACAGTAACATAAAATAGTTTTCCACCCTTTGACCAAAGTGCCAGTATAGGCCCGTCAACACCAATATACTTTACCCAAAATGCAATTGTAAAATCACAGGTTGTTATGTTAACGTTGGGCACAGTAGCATAGGAACCATTCTGACTGAAAGTCGCCGCTTTGCTTCCAGGACACCAGCCTTCAATATGGTTAAGGGTACCAAAATACCTGTAAGATCACAAAAAACAATGAATAGAATCTAGCTGTGATTAAAGAATTACCAGTCACAGGAACATGCAAGCCACTATTTTACTCTCGAATCCTACGTTATAAGACAAAAATTTAACCAGTTAACGCAATGAGTGTAATGCTACCTGCAGCAGTTGGAAAGGCAAATGCATAAGTTTGAGGCGATGCTGAAACCATTCTCAAGAGAGAATGGTCAATCAAAAAATATATTTAAGAGTTACAGAAAGTTACGAAGGGAAGGGAAATCCGAAAATAGGGGTAAGGTAAAACGCCACATCTCCGCCCCCTCCCCGCCCTCAATCTTACCCCACATCTGGATCACTGCCATCTAGAAACCAGCGGCGGTATACGAGGTTTCCTAAGAAAACAAACACGTTCATTCCAGTAGTAAAGATGGCAATATCGAACAAACCTGTAATAATCTTATCCATGGTTAAAATTTTATTTTCCTTTTTTTGGGGGTATGATAATGTATGATTATGAGTTTAAAACATAGGAAAATGAAAAATAAACCAAGGAAAAAGTTGAACCACAACATGTACGCTCCATAACAAAGCTGTGAGATGAAATATTTCTTACTTCGTCTGAGCTTTATTTTTGTTTGTTTGTTATTGTTTGTTGTTTTCCCAAAGGGTCTCCACAATGCAGAGGAATAACGTGTGTCATGAATTCCTTCTTTTCTATCTTAGGCATTCTATGAAGTCACGCCGAAGTCAAAGTATCAGAGAATTAAAGGTTTCTTCAATAGGGGAGAAAGCTATTCAATAGGAAATTGAATACATGTAGGTTTCTTCAGCGGTCTCGAAACGCCATGACATTAAATGTAAATATTAATATTAGCAATACAGTAGTAAAGGACTTGTTTGTATTTTTTCCGAATTCCACAAAAGAGGGATGTTACCAAAAAAGATTACCTTTGCAGCCATATAGTTCCACCCTCATTGATATGTGGTTATGCCAAGCTGTTGGTTGAAAACGTGTGTAGCGTGCTACAATCGACCCATTGAGTTCGTTATAAACGATAGTATTCTCGTCTGTGTTGCCAACAAACTCCTAGAGCAGGCCAAAAAAAAATGACAAAAATACTGTAGTTAGATGGACAATTAGTCGCGGTTTTGGCGCCATTTGCCTGCTATTCACAATCCGAGGGTGGCATTTTGTGTCGCCAGGCACTGAATTTCATGACACCCTGGTCCCTGAACACCTAGAAGTAAGCTCTAATACAAATGAAAAACTGTTAATAATAGCATGTAGAGATGCAAATAGGATTGTTTTTCAAACAAACACTATGAACATGAAATTTGAGTATCTGGCCAAGGTTTGGGGAACAAGAGACCTTGACCATTTACTTTCAAGAAACACTGAAGAGGTATCCTGAAATGGCCCGGCCTCTAGGGAACAGGTTAACGGCTGAGTCTTTCCAGTAACAGGGGGACATTGATTTTCTAGTTCAAAGTAATATCATTTTAATAAACTTTTACTTTCAGACGTCTATTGTTCGTCAATTTTGCTGCTTCTGTGGTCTGTTGTAGTTGTTTGTGACTTCGTGGCGAGTAGACTGGGGCCTGAGGTCGTTTTTTTTTCCTTCCAAAGAAATACTGACTTTTTTTTCTTTACGCTTTGCCCACATGCCTTTCCAGGTTCCAAAACAGGTTAGGTCTGACCCCCAGTACAACTTTATGTTTTGGAAACTTCGGAAAGCTGACAACATTGAATTTTGGGGAACATGTTAATTAAAATTATTTTCAGAAAACAGAGTGAAATTCCAAATTATTTTGAGGAACAGGGGAACTGTACAGTACAGCAAATAAGCCCCGACCACAACTCACCAAAAGGGAAAAAAATGGCTAAAATGGACGACAATTTATCCTCAACCCCAATGATCCCCATTCTTGTTTGTGAAACTTTATGAACCTCACTCACCCCGACCGACTCCTTAGAGGGAGTTTAAATAAGGAGATTAAGTATGGTGAACGAAATGTCGAAAAAGAAAAGTACAGTTCACTAACGAAGGGGTAACGTTGCACAAGATCTCAAAACGTACATATTAAGATGATTTACTTTGATAACAGCTTTTTTTGGTTTATGGGTGACATGCAGGGAAACAGATTACTGAACTGTATTTTGGTTCTTGGTAAACTATTTGCTCTATTTCCAAACACTGAGATCTCCAAGTTGCAAAGACTGCAGAACGCCCCAGCTAGACTTGTTACCTTTTCATCTAAGTTTAGCCATGTTACCCCTGTACTTTATGAACTTCGCTGGCTGCCAGTGAGATTTCATTTTTCTTTAAGATAGTTCTTTAAGATACTTTTGATCGTTTTTTAAATCTTTGCTTGGTCAGTCACCCCAGTATATCAGTAATTTTATTTCAGTAAGGAATCAATCTGCCTATCAGCTGCGATAAAATGATAGACTACTACTAGATTTCCCTCGTGGGTAGTTAACATCTTTCGGAGACAGATATTTTTCTGTTGTTGCTCCCACATTGTGGAATACCTTACCCATCTCGTTAAGGAAATACAAATCAGTTTAACAGTTTAAATCCTTACTGAAAACATATCCTTTTAAACTAGCTTTTAATTCCTAGTATTGTTAAAAGGCGTAATATAAGTAATTTATTTAATTATTTATTATCATTATTATTATTATCATTATTATTATTGTTATTATTATTTTTATTATGTACTACTGTTTTTAACAAGCAACCATCACTTCATTTAAAAAAGTAACAAACTCCACACAAAATGAATGTCTTCAAAGGTGTCTAACCTTGTGCTCACTTTGTCCTTGTTGTTTGTACAAATGGAAATTCAGACCGTCGTCGCTGTATTTCAGCGTGAAATTTATTACCCACTGGCTCTGGTGATTACTTCCTTGGGTTGCCACCCATGTGACAGTGACAGGATTGGTACCTAGATCAATCTGTAGCCATTGCTTAGCGTCATTAGCGTAAGATGACCACGATCCTTTCAAATTCAGTCTACCCTGACTGGGTTCGTGGTTGACATCAAGCTGCGACGAAGCACTAATCTGCCCGTCAGAGATCGCTCCTTTCTCCATACCGAGAGCCTCTTGACATTCTAAATAACAAATCAAATTAAAAGAAAATGCCACAGAGATTGAGTGCTACTTGCAAAAATCCAGTGGATGTGTTTCTGTCAATGGAAATTCCATAAAAAGCTGCCTTGCTCTTTTTAAGAGTTATGAAACGATACATTAAAATGTTGAAAACGATAATACACTAAGGGCGAATGGGAAAGAAGGGGACTAAGGCCCAGTTCAAACGTCGAACTTTTGATGTACCGAACTTAATAGCTATTTGGGTCGACCCAACTGCTAAAAGTCCGACGGTTGATTCATACGTCAAACTTAATTAGTCGGACTCAATTCATTTTCAAGATGTTAACATAGTCTACAACGGTTACCAGTGAAAATAAATTATAGTAATTTATGCATTAGGTTCGGCACATGGAAATCAGTCGACGTCGTTTCTAAACGTCAATCTTTTCTTGTACTTAATCGAAGGATTAGTTTCTCTGGCAATTCTAGTGCCTCCCTAGGAGGCCCAGAAAAGCTATTTCTAACAATTCCATAATGAGTTTACATGTTCCACGTCGGTCCTGTGTCCCAACCGCACCGGACATTGTTACATATACTTAATTTGGATGCAGATCGGAAGCGTTTTGTTTCCAGTAATGAAAATTACGTAACATTATTAACCGCCCACCAATTTCATATGCTTGTTGAATTACTGGGTTAAACATTGCCCCTAGTTCGTTCTTCTAAATAAAAAAGAAAAATTAGAGTTATACGAACCATTACAGTTGACTTCTTTCACTTCCTCGCTCCAGTATCCTCTTATTCCGCACCGAGCAGATGAAGGACCACTAATTTGTTTTCCATTAGCGCAGGAAAATGAGCAAATTGAGCCGTATGTTTGATTGTATAAAGCACAACTGTCGGGCAAAATTTGCACATCATTTGTGGAGGAGAGTTTTCGGCACGTAAATCCTTTAAAAGAGGAGATATAAATTAAAGTAAGTTTAAAAAAGTGAAGATAAACAATCACGACACTGATGATAGATTACTTAGACCATAAAATGTGTCAAAAAGTTTATAACCGCGTTTTGCCTTTGTCTACGGCAATAATGATAATTGTTATCTTGGACCTGATCCTCAATTTAATCTCTTATTGAAATTTCTGCTTTTTTTTCTTTCTTTTTCTTTTTTTTTTTTCTCGTTTGTTGTCTTTTTAATTGAATTTCATTAGAATACTTAAGACAATGGAATGAAGTTCTTCCAACCAAAAAAAGGAAAAAACATGACACTTTTCTTTTCGCTGTCTGCTCGACCATACAGTCACCGGCCTTGTGCTCGTGGACGTAAGGAAATTCTAGCAACATACTTTTCGCAGAGGAGTCATTTGTGTCCTTGATTTCATTTAAATCTTACACTTGGTAGCGCAAATCGCCGGAGAGTAGGAGAGGGCCCTGGGAACGAGGTTGTGTTTACTCCAGAATCGAACATAAAACCGTCATGCAATCGTGTTACAAATCTGGTCAAAATATTATCCAATTCTCCAGAAAACTGCCATTGGCCAATGACCGCACACGAATAACAGCGACTTAGAGACCAAAAAGAGGTGGGTGTGTGTGTGTGTGTTTGTAGAAAATATAAATAGGTAGGTAAGCCCCCTTACTAATAACTTTTTAAAATGCGCTACACGAGTGCATTAGTTACTATCAAATATAAAATACTAGGTTAGTCTTGTAGGAGCTATTATTATTTCAATCTACACAATTGTGACTTTTCTTTAAAAAAAAAAAATGCCAGAAATCCGTTTGAGATACGTCTCCTTGAATATAAAACTATTTCATTTCTTGTTGTCCGAAAATAACGTGACCTACCCGACGACAATTCACAAGAATAATGACGAGGAGTATTACAGTTCAAGTCATTCCATTTCCTTGACGGATATATTTCTACGCAATCTTCAGTGCCTTTCCAGTTGTCTGGCTGGTTATAATCAAAGTTTAGGTAAATCGCTAACGAACCATCAATCCATTGCCAGTGTGAGTTATTACTGGAGTCACGGTGCAAACCAATCCATGTCCTGCTCCCCCAAGCAATTTCTTGTTGTTCAGCTGGTGAATCCAACATTGCGAGATTAGATCCGAGTGCTTCGCACGCAAATTTTGCCGCGATCCATTCCAGGGTATTAGAGGATAGTTTATAGCAAGTAGATTGGTGTGGAGTCCAATTTTGAGGGCAACCTATAAAAGATAATTAATTATATAAAAGCTGAGGTCAGGATGGTTATGTCTTCAACTGAGTTTAAGACTGCGCAGATTCCCTATTATGCGTACAGATTAGGCACTAAATTGAGATTTGAGATACATCTTTGAATTTTAAAATCCGGTCAAGTTTCTAAATATTTCTTCACTGTGCATAAAATTAGATTTACACAAAACTTGCTCAGGGCAAACATGATACGAAAAAGTACAAACTAGGAGGAAATAAGGGGAAAAGATGGTGAATATATTTGCCCTTGAATTTGCAACCCTATCATGTAAATTAGGATGCGATTGCCTTATTTACCAACTTATTTATCCCCTCAGTGGTTTCCTCCTAGTTTGCACTTCTTTGCATCACATTTGCCCCGAGCAAATATTTGCTGTTAATATAGAATTTTTCTTGCAGTGCTGATTGCACATGCACGTCGGTCATTTGGAAGTGTTTTAAAATAAGCGCGCATGTACTTAGCTACGTTATACGTTTTTGATGCATTGACACTACAAGATTTTTCTTATATTCTAATTTACAACTAAGAAATGAAGGACCTGGTAGATTAGTTCTAACTCGGAAATAACCAGTGATAAGGCGGTCCTTGCATTCTTTTTCCTTTGGAGGCAACTTTTATCCGATTTTCGTGCTCCCTCGAGACAAAAACGGCTTTTAAAGGTGGCTGAACACAGTTTTGCGGGCGGTCAGCGGTAACTCGCGTGACGGTGCGTGTTTTACAGGGGCGTAGCTGGGGGGGGGGGGGGGGTCCTGGGGTGACGAAAACGCCATGACAATATCTTGGCCGTAAAGCCATTGTTGAAAAGCCCACTTTTTAAATTTGTTTTTTTGTAAAGTATTTTCGTCAACGGCTCTTGTCTTTCGTTAATATGGGCCTTCATGCCGCGATAATACGGCTGATCCCGCTGATACACGAGGGGGAGCAGCGGTGAGTAGCCTCTGTGACCCCCCCTTTTAAAAAACCTGGCTACGCCCCTGTTTTAAATTAGACAAACAAACATGGCGGCGAAAAAAGCAATGGTACATAGAAGACAATTTCTCAAAATCTACTGATTAAAATTTTGTGATATTTGGCAGAATTTTTACGTACTTTTATCGTACTTTCAGTGATAAGAACTTTATAATGGAAGTTGAACAGACGAATTTTGTGACACATTTAATAATTACAGTACAATCATATTATTGATTAAAAACCAGTCTGTTAAAATTTGGTCAAATAAGTTTCAAATGGTAATGATTAATTATAGTAAGCTGTGTGCAAGTTTATGGGAAAATCTAATGAGCGAATTTTATGTAAACTGAGCAAAAGTGAAATTTTAAGGTTGTATTCAATCGTTCATGTTGCCATGGAAACTACCAAAACGTCACATTTTACCTGACAGTCAAAATCTTTCATCAGTATATTTTTCACTTGCCAAGTTTCAGCTTGTGAGCTGCAACCTTTCTCTTGCCATGATTTGGCAAATGACATATACCCACAAACTGCCAAAACTGTGTTCAGCCACCTTAATTATTGTAAGGTTACTCAGAACTTTAGCGCTGCATTGGGATGGGGGGTTAGTTTCATCTACGGAGTTGATAAACTTGATTGATCACCTTAAACATATGTAAGAGCTGACCCCTCATGCTATATTCTTTCTGAATATCATAAATGCCACCATCCACTGACTGTCTACAGCTTCTGTTCACTTCCCCGGTTTCTCTTAAAGAATATCTCTAGGCTGCCTACACTTGTGGGGGACAACAGGGGTGCAGGAACACGGGAGAATACATGGGAGCGACAGGGGTGCGGGAGGCGGGAGAGAAAGGGGTGACAGGCAAAAGAAATAGAGGGAAATTACTCAACAATGGTTAATACTTGGTATTGGAAAAAGAGCTAAAGGGAGGAAGCCAAGAAAAAAGGGGCTTTTGAAAAAAAGCTTTTGAGATTTATTCAACTTTAATAATTAGTTGATATTAATAATTTATCTTCTCAAAAACATGAATGGTACAATCAAAGATGATGAAGTAGCCGAGCAAGCTCGCAACACGAGACAAGATAATTTTTCTGAGAGGTTCGACAATAAAACAACGGAAATGATAATACCAAGTGTCATAAAAGAGTCTTAAAAGCGAATCTCATAGCAAGAGAATGTGATTACTAGACAAAAATATTCCATGTTGCAGTCGGTCTGTTCGGTAATAGATCACAGAGGACGTCAAAATGTGGTAAAAATATCAGTGATTCTCTCGTCTACTGCTCGTGTGCCACTTCGCTGTTTTTACCACTGTGATCTATTACTGAACAGACGCATGGCAACATGGAATCTATTTGTAAAAGGTATTACAAAGTGCGATAATTGTCACAAATTTGCTACAGTACACACCCTAAGCTCCTTCATACCTGATGTTATATTCTGTTAAAGATTCTGTTACCTTGTGATGATGTAATACTAGCTTTTTCAGCTGTCTTAAACTCGGATAAGCCCGCCTTTTCATATTTAATTTGTTTACTACTTGAAGTAAATATTGTAATCGGCCGAAACATTTAGCTACAATTTTAATTAGCAATTAATGAACGAGGCTGAGTAGGATATGAAGAATTAAGCAGATCTCGGAGGGTGTTATCCACAGAGGCCGAAGGCCGAGGTGGATAACACCCTCCGAGATCTGCTTAATTCTTCATATCCTACGAAAGCCAAATTCATTAATTGCTTTATTATTCATCCAAAACAAGAGACTATAAAGGGGACATAGGTAATTCGTCTCGAGTTATTTTTAGAATCGGGATAAAGTTACCTCGCGCGAGGCGTGGATGTTTCGTGGAGGTTTCGCATGACCAAACGCCGTGCAAAACATGTCGGGCGAGAGGCAATGATAGCGTAAAAAGATCGAGAGCATTCCTGAATATTGAAGCGAAATGAGTCGGCGCTCACCTGGGAAAAAGGAATCGCTGGACTCTTTGACAACCCGTGAAAACGAAGTTGTCGTAACCTCAGTGCTTTAATAAAATGAGAAATTTCGCCGGTCTATTGAAACCGGTCGTTTGTACAATTTAGGGAGTTTAAGATCCAACGACGCGGACGACAACTAGAACATCAAAAAAACAATAGGTTTAATTAGCAAAAAAACAACTTCGCACGTGCTACACACTTTTTTGTTAATTTCTTTCCCGTTTTTGCACGACTACGACGTGAAAATGCCTAATTTCGCGTTTTATGGAGGACGTAAATAAGCAACGACGAAATTTTATTTCTCTTTCTGAGCTTGAATATGGTCCCTTGAAATTCAGCTTTAGGAGGGTTCGCCTACAGTTGACAAAGTAGGTGGGTAGGAATAATCGCTATAAAGACTGAAAAAAATAAACATCAAACCAGAAATTGCTCTCTTCAAACTGTAAATTATAAATGATCCTGAGAGAATATTCAGTGTGTTAAGGATTTCCCTGCTCTACTGTTAGCTCTATACAAGAGAGGAAGGGCGATTCTTTTTTAATTTCGGTTTCGCTGACACAGCTTTCGCAGAAATCTCGCTGTAGTCGTTTTTGTCGACAAAAGGAATAGCAAAATCGCTCTCCGCGTCTTCCCCCATTTTGTTCTGCGTCATTTCGTGAAGGACGCGTGGCTCTCAGCGTGGGTCATCCACGCGGAACACATTCGCGCTATGTGATTGGCTGTTGTCTAATCCCCCTTGAGATCTGTGGTGTTAAAAATAACTCGAGACGAATTACCTATGGAATAGGGTGTATATGGGGGATGGCCTCTCTGTCCCCTTTATAGTCTCTTGTCCAAAATAATTCCTAGTTTAAAAACATAGCTAAAACAAGCTTACCTGCATCGATGTTAAGTTTATCTTCGATAGTGTACGTTCAGGTTTGTCCAGCTCCGCAAATATTTTCCAAATAGCAGATGTCGCCCTCCGAGTTGTCGTCTTGCTGTTTTTACTATGTCTTTAGCCATTATTTCGCCTAGTTCCAGCCGTAGTTCTTACTCTTGAAACGAGTGAAGTGTCCGCCATTTTAGTTTTCACAACGAGAACAACTCAATCGCGTCCCGAGGTCTTCGCGGTTAACGGTGCGTTAACCTGTAGAAGGCTGCATTTTTGACGTCATTTCCTCGTTAAACAGAAAATTCTTCCAAATTTGGTCATCAGTAACTGGTTATGGTGAATTATGCCTGTGCTTTTAGCCAATCAGAATTGGGGAAATATTTTGAATGAATAATAATATATTTTTACAAAACTTGTAATCGGAATGTTATTACCAAACTGATGTTTGTAATTTTTCCTTTCAGTCTGGTGTTGTGTTTATAAGATACGGGTAAGTTCTAGTATTAAAAATCTACGAAATGCGTTAACCTTGGGAGGACGCATCATCAGGTCGTAGCTGTCTTCTCGAAATTCATGACAGTTCGCATCTTAAAGTGTGTACTCGGGTGTTTGTCCATAAAAGTAGGACTCTAAAGCTTACATTGCCTTTCTTGAAACTGAAATTGTAAAGTTACCGTGAAGAGAAAGAGAGCATTAAATAACTGAAGAACTGAAGAAAACCGAGTGTTCCTGTGTATAGCCGCCCCGAGCTAATCACCTTTAACTGGGTTCCAGGCTACATTACAATTACACTCTGTATCTCACCCTACATGGTGATAGCATCACCTACCGCAGCCACCAGATCATAACACCCCTGGCCAGAATAAATATGTGCGACCTGAAGCCCTATATTACTTTCTTTCTTGTCTTAAAACCAGTTTCAAACCATCAATTGTCTGCATGTATGTACTTACCACTGATTTCACAAATGTAAGGAAGACTGTAATGACATGGGTTATCATTCCATTTCTCTGACGTCATACTAAAGTCCACACAATCCTCGTTTGAACTAACATTGTCTGGTTCTCCAGTATCCCAGGAAGTGAAAAAAGGGGTTGACCCATCGACCCATAGCCATCGTCGCTCGTTTTTGGGATCCCTGTATAAACCAATCCACAAACGTTTGCTTGCACTTGCACTCTTCAACAACTGAGGAAATTCTCCCAATTTAGCTTTCGAATTCAGTGTGGCGAGGCTTGATCCCAGTGCTTCACACGCGGATTTTGCTGAGTTCCAGTCCAGGGGATTGGAATGGACTTTGAAACATTTGCGATGAAAACTTGAAACCCAACCTCGTGGACAAAGTACTGAAAGGAAATAAGAGCCGTCGTTATTTGGTTGCTGGTATGGTGGTATTGTAATGAAAGTTGGAGTTGAAGTAAATGGGAAGTAATTCGCACAATGGATTCAAGAACTGTCATGGGTCTGTCATTATATTAGCATGCAGAGGAGGATACCTACTGCCGAGCTAAGATTTTGAACTGGTTTTTCGAATTAGATTTTCGAATTAGGATTCGAGTTGGATTTTCGAGTTAGGATTCGATATGGATTTCGAGTTGGATTTGCGAAAAAAAAATCACTACGCATCAAGTTCGATCACAGTACGTAGGACTTTTCAGTGTCATGTTACTATATTCATATGACAGACGAACCACTGGAACTGAAACTACATGAAACTGAAAGTAAATGTATGGTTTCATGATCAAAACCTTGTGTTTTAACTGAATTACAGATATACACTCTTTTTTCCCATAAGAATATATTTTATAAGAATAGCGATGCTGATTTGCAAAATTTTAAGAATATTTTAAGAATAAACCCGAGGCTGAGATTTCGAAAAGGATGATTATTTTGAGTGATGAAAATCTAAAAAGTATGTTTTTAACTTAACCGTAGCAAGTTATTGCTTCCTCCCACGGCAAAGCTATCCAACAAAACGAAGAAACCTGCATTGGTTACATAGCCAAATGTTCAGTAATAATGACAGTTCGATGAACGGTACATAAAATACATATCGATAGTATACAGCCAAAGAAAAATAATAACAAAATAAATGAACAAACCTCAAAAAAGGATATGATAAATTCTTTCTTTTTCAATTCTAATTCAAGAAAATATTTTCAGGCTAAAATCGATAGAAAAATAAGAATATTCAGCCTGTTCCGAAAAAACAACATTCTCATATGAAAAAAGAGTGTATAACCAAAATGGGACGTTTTTATCCTAAAGGTGATCATTACTCGGTGTAGTTTTTGCCGATATAAACGTCTCAGCGGTGTAACGAGCTTTTCGACTAGTTGTAGGCCTGGCTGACTTTCATTTCTATACATCCTGATCTATAATTGCACGCATGACTACTTTTACTTTTACCACCTTTGCTTTATTAATCCGCAAAGGCGGAAACCATTGCGCGGATATAGTACGCACTGACCACACCAAGACTTTGATTAAGCTTTTTAGCTCAACCCTATTCAACAACACATATTAACTTGTTCCAAGAGGTAGAGGGATCAAACTCCGGCCCTACCGGTCTATGAGCTGGCCACGCCCCTGCGTCTGTCATATGAATAAGATATGACATTTTCCCTCAACCGACTTGTCTATTTTTCTAAAAAACGTGCCAAGTCCTTGAACTACAGTCCAGGTTACGCAGGAAAGTGAAGATCTGCAAACCCACGTTGGAGTGAGCATTCATTAATTTCTATATTTTGTACGTTCCCTTCAAAGCCAATAAAAAGTATTCATGAAGTTTGGCATGCCTATGATCGTAGTGCAAGTGAGCCGGATGAACGACCCGCCTCAAGCGCGGTCCCTTAAGTTTAAGGGACCATTCGCTATTTATGCAGGGGGTGGGCTGGCAAGAATGAGGGGTGGGCCACGTCAAATTTAGGACAATTAGAGGGGGGGGGTCATCAATAAATCTGCACACAAAGACGGAGGGCTACCTGATTTTTGATTTTTGTTTCATTTTCAAACAAATACTTTCAGTGCTCTCGGGACTAACGGTACATGGTTTGTAAGCCTCCTAAAGGCTAACAGTTCATAACTGGCAGTTTAAAGCTAATAAAGAAAACGGTCACAAATTCTACGAAATAATATGTCTCAATACTACGTCCAGAGGTCTTCCTCGTTAGTTTTGGTCCATGAGGAGTTCCCCACTACTGCAATGATCAACGACAAGGTCAAGCTCGCAGTCACTTATTTCGACAGAATTACTAGAGGACAATACTTCTTGCTCTTGCCTAGAGATGTTTGCGTCGATTTCTAAACTTGTTTGAAGGAAACATGAGCGATGATTCGTTAGATTTTATCTTTCTTTTTATCTTGCCTTTTAGTGAAAGTTTAAAATGATATAGATCCTTTTTTACCTTTATCTGCTGGATTTTACCAGCGTGAAATAGAGTGTCCCAGTTAATCTAACCGGCTGTCTGACTTACATTCTGTAGTTAAGAGGGTTGCCACTAGAGCTTCACTTAAATCTATACTTTATCAACGCTCTATCTTTGACCAATAATCTTTACTCTGGAATGAAAAACAAACTCTCACTTGGTTTTTTCTGATACAAAAAAAAAAAATTGAAAAGAACCGGCGCGTCATCGATCCTTTCGGCTACCGTCATTGGCCACTTTTCAAGCATTTTTCGCATTCGCTCCTCTTCCATTTCTACATTTTCTGAAGACTCAAGGACTGAATACGTTGTTTTCTGAATCCAAAAACCGTTTGTGATGTATTCCCTGTCTATTTATTATAGTTCCAGAACAGGAGAGAGAAAGAGAGCAGAGTACATCACCGGGGGTGGAAAGGATCAGTTCGATATAGTGATGCAGACTAGTTCAAACACTGAATAATCTTGCGTTTTGTATTTTTGTTCTTACAAAAGGACATTTAGAGGGGTCGTGCCTTTTTTATTTTTCCTCATAAGGGGCCAAAACGTTTGTGCTTTCTGATGGATCTTACCAGCCCACCCTCCGGCATAAGTAATGAATGGTCTCTAAATGGTAAGTTTTTTTTTTATAATTGAGAAGAATAATCCCTAAATAATTAACCTTGTGTATTGTAATTAAGTTACAGAATAAGAGTTGCTTGATAAAATAATGGGATCTGATTCTGTTGCGAGTAGTCTACTATGTTGGAAATTTACATTTACATTTACATACATCATCTTGCAACATTTATAACAGACATATTCGCAAGCTCCTAACTAAAAACTAAAGCACTACTACTAGGAAACATAAAAATAAAAATACAATAAATCGAAAGGGGGTAAACATCACACTGCAAAAATGTAGGCAGAGATGGTGGCTTTAAATTTTGCAGTTGAGTTCATTGTTAAATAATCAGTTGGCAGGCTATTCCAGTCAATGATAGTTCTCGGCCAGAAGCTGTATTTGTACGTGTCACAGGATGGCTGAAGTGGTATGAGATGCTCTGGTTTTTAGGGAAGACTGATGATGTACATAGCAGGGGGTACCAACAGCGGCTTGGTTGGTAACACATTTGTACATCAGTGTGAGTATAGGTTCTTGTCTTCTCTTTTCGATAGTTGGCCAATTTAGTAGCTTTAGGGCGTTGGTTACGCATCCCTCCTCCCTCGTGTAAGTTCTTGTTACGAAGCGTGCTGCCCTGCGCTGGACCTGTTCAAGCCATGATTTCTGATATGCTCTATAAGGGTCCCAAACAGTACAACCATATTACAACCTTGGTCTCACTAGCGATTTGTAGGCCTGATCTTTAACCTTCTGTGGGCAATGATGCAAGTTCCTCTTGACAAAGCCAATTGTCGAATTGGCTTTGTTTGAAATGTTTAGGATATGTGGCTTCCAGCTTAGGTTCTCTGACATAGAAACTCCGAGGTAAGGATAGTGGTCTACAACCTGTAGGGTATGGCCAAGCATAGTGTATGGGTGTATAAAGGGACACTTGGTTCTGCAAACTCGTAGAACGTAACACTTCAATGGATTGAAGGCCATTTGCCACAACTTTGCCCATTTAACCAATTTGTCCAGATCAGATTGAAGACTGATTGCATCGTCGGAATTGTGTACCAGACCATACAACAGGGTGTCATCAGCAAATAACTTAATATTTGAGGTAAATAATATCATTACCTATATTATTAACGAATAACAAGAAGCACAAGGGACCCAACACGGTTCCTTGCGGGACTCAAGATCTCACGCAAGACTTCTCACTGAACTCGCCTTCAAGGGCCACCTGTTGGGTTCTTCCTATTAGCCATGCTTTTATCCAAGCTAAGACTAAACCACGAATGCCATAGTACTCTAATTTAAGTAACAGACGTTTGTGTGCTACTTTATCGAAGGGTTTAGAAAAGTCTAAGATCAAAGATCAGTTTGGTTTCTATCATTTACTGACCGGGCTAGATGTTTTACGGTATTGATAAGTTGCGTTTCGCATGAGCGCCCAGGACGGAAACCATATTGGGCATCCACCAGGATGTCAAAAGAGTTTAAATGTATCATAATACTGCGATAAATAATGTGTTCTAACAGTTTGCATGGCACTGACGTTAAAGAGACGGGCCTGGAATTGGCAGCCTCTGACCTTGAACCTTTCTTAAGTTTTGCTACAACATTGGCATGCTTCCAATTAAGCCCCTTTGGTGGATAGGTAAGGATAGATTAGGGATAGTCCATGACGTCACCCATTATTATAACCTAGAGAAAAAGTGCTTTCCTCCATACTAATTAACTACCTTCCTCCATATATAATAAAGTGGATAGGTTTACTAATGAACGATTACTACAATAGGCACAATAGGCTTGCCTCGGCTTGCCCGTTAAGTAACGTGAGCCCGGTTTTCGGACCGTCTATTAAAAGGAAAATAGGAATAAGAGAAGGGATCACTAGCAACGCGAGAAACGGCTTCCTATATCTTATTTAGCGCTAAAACTCAGATATACAAACTAAACACAAACAGAAAGAGGAGTTGAAAAGTCTTCATTTCAATTTAGTTTACGTCTTCTTTTTTAGCGCTAAAACTCAGAAATATAAACAAAACACACGTACATATACACAAAGTGGAGCTGAAAACTCTCTATTTCAATTTTGTCTGACTATTGCAAAACTGTTTTCTCCTTTTATCTCGAGGAAATGACAAACTATTAAAGTCTCGTCGTTTCACTCTCCGTTAGTCAGGTAATTATGCTAGTTCACAAGCCCACTGTTGCATACAAATTAGCTCTGCAGTAAAACCCCAAGGGAGCATCTTGACGTATTATTATAAAAACACCCAAAACAAACAATTAATAACTTAACAAGGATCAATTGAAACACGCGACTAATAATTGCTAGCAATAAGACCAGACACTTGTCTTAAGACACAAGAAATCAACTTTATGACCCTTTCTTAAAATAATTGCAAAAAGATTAGATTAAAGATTCTATTCAAATAGTCAAAGAAGGCAAGCCATCCTTTTTTTTTTTACACTGTGCACAATGTTTTACTTACCCCTCTCCCTTTTTATTTTTATTTCCCTCCTCTTCCTCCACAATTTTATTATTTCCCTCCTCAATTGTTTATCCCCTCCTCCTCAATTTTATTATTTTCCTTCCTCAATATTTTTATCCCCTATCCACAATTTTGATTATTTTCCCTCCTCAATGTTTTTATTCCCTCCTCCACAATTTTATTATTCCCCCCTCATTCTTGAATCCCCTCCCTCTCCACAATATTAATGTTTCCTCCTGTTTCACAATCTTGATCTCCCCCCTCCTCCACAATTTTATTATTTTCCTTCCTCCAGCTCCATCTCCTCATTTATTCTATATATTTTTCCATCCACAAATACATCGACCTCCTGTTGACCCTACATCGACCCTACATCGACCCCACTGGCATTATTTGAGTCACCTTATAAATCTTACAGTTTAGACTTGTGTGTAACTAATGAATTTATTACGCCAAAAAAAGAAAACATCGGGGACTCGAGGGGATAGGAAATTGCAGGGGAAGGAGTTCAGGAAGGCTGCCAACCTAACTGCCGGGATTATTGCATGGATGGATTAAAAAAAAAAGGCTAAGTAAGTAATTAACTAATTGAGCAACAGTTTTATAATGTAATATTTGTAAAATAGATTCAAAAGTCAAATGGTCGACCCCTTAATTAGGGATGTGATATGATGAAACCACTTTCAAAATTGCGTGTGTTATTTCAGTTCCAGTGTCGCGGTACAAACTGGATTGAAACATTCTGGGCGGGTGTATCTCTTTATCCATTGCTCGGCTGCGATGAAGCGGATTCGTTCAATCTTAGAGGTGGAACGGTTAGGGCCATTTATACCAGGAAAAAAAAGACGCGTCCTCAATAAGACGCCAACTTCACCGTATAAACGACGCAATTCGTCTGAACCAAGACGCGATTAGCCAAGAGAAAAACAGGTGTTAAAGGCTATTCTTAGATAAGTCGAGCCTTATCTTATTTGAGACAAAATGTGTCATTTATACGGTAAGGTTCGCGTCTTATTTAGGGCGCTTCTTATGTAGGACGAGTCTTTTTTCTCCCCGTATATTATAAATAGCGTTAACTGTAAAGTTGTTACCTTTTCCTACTTACTAGAAATTTCTTGAGCGAAGAATATTTCAAATCCTTTCTTGTTCTCGAGCAGCCAGTCCGTGTGGAACGTTAACACAACGTAGTTTCCTGATACTAGAAGGTCTCTTCCACTGAGCTGGTCACCACAGTATCGAACTTCGGTGATGCCATTCGTTATTTTCAAATAATCGATCCTACAAGAAAATCTCTATCAATACAAGTTGCTGTACACTAACAAATATCTCCCCCCCCCCCCTTATTCTCCTCGCTAGATGCCAAAATAACGGTCTATCAAACTGATTCTCGAGATTGATAAAAAAATCCACCAATTAGGGCCAAAGGGACGGTAGCTGACCTAAACGTATACTTGATGAAAGAGAGACAAGCTAAACGTATTTATTCCTAAATAACAAAACAGCAAAGAGTAAAGCGACTTGAGTTTTCCCGATATTTCGGACGGAGAAGCCGTCCTTTTTCAGGGGATTTAATGAAGAATCAGTGGAAAGTCGACTTTCCTATTCTTCATTAAATCTCCTGAAGAAGGATCACTTTTCCGTCCGAAATATCTGGAAAACTCAAGTCGCTTTTCTCTTTGCTGTTTTGTTATTTATGTCTATATTTTTGTCTTTGATAAAACAGCAGGATTTGGATGTCATTTACATAAAAAGTATTTATTCCTACCTGCATTCTGAATCTGACGCCAGGTCCAAATTTTTTAAACTTGAGTCTCATCGCCTTACCATACGGAATCGAAGTATTGTAGACGCAGCTCATGTTGCCTGGGTAGAAGCCATCTGAGTATGCAGGACTTTTCAATGTATTGTTCTCTACTGACCCACATGAAACTGAAATGTAAGCGATGCATTTCAAGACCCTTTGTTCTTCTAGCTAAATTCTAGGTACACATATATATACAACCAACCCAACTCACACAGGAAATGGACAGTCATGCAAACCCACTGCTTGGAATGGTCAAAATTTATTTCTGTATTGTGGTGAATTTCGACCACAGATAAAACTTCCCTTGTTTTCAAACTAATTTTGCACTTGCCCTTAGTAAAAACCTCACACTCTTGCAGTTACTTCTGTACCGGTTTAAGTATAAACCATTTCTATTTTTAACGCAACGATGAATTTTAGACGACAATGGTGTATTATTCAGAATTCCCTTCCATACAAAAAGTCTCACTTTTCGTGTTTTCTTTAACAAAGATTTTAATTTCTTTATCGGGTAGTCTGCAAGGTGCACGACCGCGTCTAGAAAAATGACTAACCTTATTTAAACCAACTAGATTGTAATTTCTGTTATAAATAAATTTCCCACGACGAGATCTCAATTCAACTTCTTCTATTTCCTCCACAAAACAATTTTCCCTCTGTACAATTGGCTCATTACCTTTTCTTGTCGTCACCTCACTGACATCAAAACACTCTAAACACAAAACTTGCTGATAATGCAAAATCTCGACTCCGAGCATCTTACATATACCGCGTCACAATATACACAAGTACATTACTGTAACAGTCACTTTGCTAAACAAAATTGAAAGAATAGGAAGAATTATTTCCGCTATCACAGTAGTTCCCAAAAAAGCCTGAGTCCCTTTTGGTTTCAATTGTTGGCAATCTTCTCTTCCTTCATCGGAAGAGATTTTTATCACAGACAACTCCTTATGTTCCACATTGTGAAAATCAAAATCACTATTGTCACACTGATTACCAGCTACACAAATCTTGCGACTCTCAGACTTGATACACATTCTTCTTTTCAAACTCTTATCGATTTTACACGTACACTCCCGACATTCCGATTTGTCATTGCGTCTATGAGGTCCATGGTCTTTGAATGTCTTGACAATTTCCTTTGTTTTTGTTTGAGTTCGCGGACCAGCCCATTGTTCTAGTGCGGGCCTACCGCGAACAGTGTGTGCATTTGTATGTTTAAACCTCGATAACATACTTCAACAATACGTTTCTCGAAACACCGTCGTCAAATTTTATCCAACCTGCTTCTTACAACTGCTTTGAAAAATTTCGGATGAAATGATATCGTTGGATTAATACCATCCTTGAAGCGCGACCAATTCTGCGCGCAGGTTCACATTTCATCCTGTCAGTTTTGCCTAATGAAGCGTTGTCGGATAGCCTCTGTCTTGAAATTGACAACGTTTTTGGCGCCGTACGAACATGTTTTGATCACGTGCTGTCTTACGTAAGGATGACTGTAAAATTTTCAAAGTTAGAGATGTAGCCTCTGTGGTAGGCCAAGTCATCTCGCTCACTCCTTGTGTTGGAAGTGTAGCCGGCATTATGACACGTGCTTTGTACACCGTTGTAAATCAGAAACAGTCATGGAACTCCAAGGTTGAGTTGACTAAAGAAGCTTGTGAGGAATTGACCTTTTTTGATAGACAATGTCGACTCTCTTAATTTTCGTTGCCCCTGGGTGCCTTTCCAGCCGCCCGCTAGATTTGTCAATTCTGACGCATCAGATTACGCTTGTAGTTCATAGAGAGCAAAAGATTTGTCATCAAAAATGGAGTGCTACAGAGGGTTCTAAAAGCTCTACTTGGAGAGAGCTTAGGATTGTAGACCTAGCACTTTCCGCCTTTGCTCTTGAACTTCCGAATAAAAATGTTGCTTGGTTTACTGACAACACTAATGTAGTAAGCATCGTTCATAACGGTAGTAGGGTTGAGGAGCTTCAGTCTCTAGCGCTTTCTATTTTACATGTTTGAGCGAGTTCAGGCATTTCCTTTGAAATAAAGTGGATCCTTAGGGATTCTAATCGCCAGGCTGATTCTTTAAGTAGAATAATTGATTTTGACGATTACTTTATTATTGATGACGTGTTTCATATGTTGGATTGTAAATGAGGGCCCCACACAGTGGATAGGTTTGCCTGTAGTTACAACGCCAAGCTTTCGCGCTTCAATTCTAGATTTTACCAACTCGGCGATGAAGCTGTGGACGCTTTTGCCCAGAACTGGGAGGGAGAAAATAAATAACAATTATTCACCGAAGTGGAGGTGGCTAGTATTGGATATCATGAACTATTTTAAGCTATCCACTACTAGCCGCTGACACTGAGGTGAATAATTGTTTCAGTATATACTAAATCAGTGAGATAATTGAGCACAAAATGATGATTTTTAACCCCTTTACTGTTGCCAACGATTACAATTTTGGCGCGCGATGACCGAACGGCCGCGCTCGTCGCTTTTTCTTAGCGACAAATTTAACTTTTGAATGCGTTTGTTTAGCTCTTGCGGGGAAGTTTCTTCAAAAGGAGTTGTGAATTCTGTTTGTATTTAAAATAATTATGTAAAAAAGATTACTAAATTTAGTTTTAAGCTTATTTATGAACAAGTCAACTAAATAACGTAACGCAAGACTTAAGCTTAATTTGCATTTGTAAACAAAAAACTTTTTCACCGGTTTTATCGATAACTATTCAAGTCAAAAAGACAAAGCTTTACCTGTTAAAACTTCCAAACCGAACCTCGTCGCCTTCTTCATGTATTTCGGAAATAGTTTGCTTAATTAGTTGTGAAATTTCTTAGTTTGTTACGGCAGCAAACCGGGAAAGCATTTTGCTCGCAACCTACGCGAGTTTGGCGTCGCTCGCTCGGAGGAACTGGAGGTGAATCAGTGAATAGTGCAGGATATTCACTGATTGAGTAGCCAATCAGAGCGCGCGAAAAACACTATCCACTGTTTTAGTATATACTAACTGGGTCTATCCACCGGTATCGCAAATTAATACCTCTTATTAGCCGAGTTTTCGGTGCGTACTGTAAATTACGGCCCGAGTCTTTTTCCGTCGATTTATGGCCCAAGCGCGAAGCGCGCGGGCCATAAATTCATGGAAAAAAACGAGGATCCATAATTTACAGTACGGACCGAGAAAACGAGGCTAATAAGATGTTTATTGTATAGCTTCTTCCTGTTTGGGGGACTGGAAACAAGTGCAGGACGCACGATTTGACAGTCATTTGACAGGCGTCAAAACAGAAAGTTTTTATTGACGCACGAAAACAATCGCACATAACAAAGTTTATTGTTTAGTGAAAAAGTTTATTCGGTCAAAACTAAGAGCACTGTAAGCTCTTTAATGTAACGCTGGAGTATTTTGGAAACAGGACACTGTGTCTGTCTAGAAGTCGTTTCCATCTTTCCTCTGTTTTCCCGTGTAAAAAAAAAACACTGCAAAAGGCAAAGAAGCTTTTCAAGGTAAGTTTGTTGTCATTGTCGAAGGATTCGCTAGTTAATTGTTTTTGGGAAAACCTCTCTTTCTGCCAGTTCATTCTCGTCTTCAATTGTGATCTGCGTTAACAGTTTCAAACACTGACTACAATTCTCGTCCTCGGTAAGGTGACGATTCAGTTTCTAGCTTCGTTCTCATTAAAACAACGGCTAGGATAAAATTTGGAAAGGCAAAGTCAACCTCCTAGTCCTCAGGGTTTACAGACATATTTTAAAGTTTATTCGGTCAAAACTAAGAGCACTGTAAGTATTCACTCGTTAATGTGACGCTGGAGTCTTTTGAAAACTGGACATTGTGTCTGGCTCGAGCTCGCTTCTATCTTTCTTTCGTTGGTCTTTGAAAAAACAGTGCAAATGTCAAAGAAGCTTGTCAAGATTATCGGGTGCAGGTATGTTTGTTTTCATATTTTTCGAAGGAATTACTCATTTTCTCTTAGGCAAAACATCTCGAATCTCTACCAGTCGATTTTCGTCTTTCTACCTGTGTCCTGCGATAAAATTTTCAAACACTGACTAGAATCCTCTTTGATAACATTACGAGTTAGTTTCTTCATCGCCTTCGTTCACAAGTAAACACAGTTTAAAATGTTGAAGGCCAAAGTCAACATCCAAGTCCTCAAGGTTGACTGGCGTCTTATAACTTTCTTTCAACCTTTTTTCCGAGGTAAAGAGATTTAGAGCTATAAAATGAGCATTTCCTTTAAAAATTTTGGTCCGTATAGCAAGTTACGGACCGCAAATTGGCCAATCGCTTGGCGAAAACAGACTCAGCCATATAATAAGTAGAGTTATTACTCATATGAGAGCGTGTAAGGCTGTAGGAACTTTAGTTATTCCTATGTGGAGGTCTTCCTATTTTTGGATTTTAGGTATGTGACAATATGGCAAACACTGGAACACTTTTGTACACGATTGGGTGATTTTTTCCAAGTTCTGGCATCTCTTTATTAGAGGTAAAGCCAAGAATCACGTTTTTGGCTCAAAGGTTTTGTCCTTTAGTGTAGTAGCTCTGCGTCTAAATTTTGTGCAACCTATTGCGCAGTCTGTTTTGGGTTTTTGTACAGTCGAAGATGACAATTGCTCGCTAGGCAGAAATTTTTATAATTAGGGTATTTGGTACCCATCTTTAGAGAAGTCTTTGGGTACTTCTTTTATTCATGTTCTTTAGGAGTGTCGTTTTTGAGCTGGTTCATGCGCTTGCCCGCTCTCGTAAGTGGAGTTTTCATTTATTAATGATAATATTGCTGGTTTGTCAGCTGCCTTTTGGTTCATCATTTTCAAGTGGTAGATTTTATATTTCTTGATTTGCATTTATTATGCACACTTTAATGGGCCTGTTTAAGAATGCGTTGCGACAGAGGTGTTATGAAATTAAATTGTCGCTTATTGCTCTCCCCTTTGTTTACAGATATTTTTAAGGAAGGTGTTGGGAAAGAAACCGAAACTTTTGAGAAAAAACTTTTGAGAAACTGTTCATGTAGCCATTTATTTACAGCGTGTGTTAGAATCCACCAACTCCTCTTGCTCCGTCGATACTGTCGATACTAGAAATTTCTAATTTACAACTTTACGTCAATGACATATCTTCTAACATCGCTTCGACATTAAGGATGTTTGCGGACGACACCAAAGTATAAAGAGAACTGTCAAACATAGCAAGGGACAGTGAAGCCCTACAATATGATGTCCATCCGTTACTATCCTGATCATCTAAATGGCAATTACGCTTTAATCCCGATAAATGCGAAGTTTTACGTATAACGCACAAACGATACTTCTCCCTCCCTGCATACTCAGTAGGTACGAGCTTTAAAAGCGTAAAGTGTGTAAAGGATTTGGGCATTATGGTTTCTTCGGATTTATCCTGGAGCGAATATGTTAACGCAACCGTTAATAAGGCTAACAAATTATTGAGTTTGGTTCACAGAAGAGTGGGATCGTCGAATCCCGGTGCGTTCTCTATGTTATACAAATCTCTCGTGCGCCCGGTTCTTGAATATGCTGCTCCGGCCTGGAACCCATATTTGGCTAAAGATGTGCTAGCGTAAGAAAGAGCTCAGCGAAGAGCCTCTCGGCTTGTTCTCGAGCAAAAACGTGGTGAGATAGAATACAAAGATCGTTTAAGGAAACTGAAGAGGCCTACACTAGAAACACGTAGATTGTTTCTTTCTTTAGTTAAATGCTAATAAGATCGTTTTTGGCATGAACAAAATTAACTTTGACGACCTTTTTGAATTTACCAAGTGCAACTCAACCCGCGCTAACCATCCGTATAAACTAAATTTTAAGCCAGCAAAGTGTAATCCATAGAAATATTCTTTTCCTATCCGAATCGTACGGGACTGGAATAGTCTACCAGGATCTATTGTTGAGGCTGGGAGCCTGAGCCGTTTTAAGAGTGCGCTGAAGCGCTTCCTAAATATCCATTAGTTGTCTGTTTTGTTCATCTACAATGTATTGATATTATTGAGCATTTGTGATCCAATTTATTTCTTGTAAATAGTTTTTAAATGTCTATTTTATATTGTATATTGTACATAGCATATATCTGTTTTTATATTTTATTTAGGGAAACATCATAGGGTCAACCTCCAGTTTTCCTATTCAAGATGTTTTATAATTTTTAGTTCATCATCTTGAATAAATACGTTATGTTATGCTGCATTTTACGCTATTAAGTGGGCCCACGAGATCACCGGTATGGCGTCTCCTACTGATAATCAGGTAGTTTCTAGAGTTCGGGAAGTTGCTAAGAGAATTCTCGGGGCTGGAAGGCCCAATAGGAAAGAGCCTTTATCAGTTGAAGTCCTCAAAGAAATTGTGGAAGGAGCTGATTTGTCCAATGTCCTGCAGCTTAGAAACGTTTGTTTATACGTGTTATCCTATGCGGGTTTTTTTCCCAGACCTGAGGAGGTTATTAATATTAGAATGAGTCATATTTGTTTTTAAGAAGGGTTCATGACTATCAAAGTAGACAAAAGCAAGACTTATCAGCTTACACAAGGTGACGAAGTGGTTATTGCTCAATCCGAGGGAAATGTTTGCCAGGTTTTCTTACTCAAAGATTACTTGAAGAAATTAGATATCAACCCTGACTCTAAAGAATTTATTTTCCGACCGCTTGTTAACACCAAGTCGTCCTACAAATTGGTTCAAGTTGATAAGCATATCTCGTGTGCAACCTTCAAGGGTTAGTAAACTAAAAGTCTGCAGAGCATAGTTCCGGATCCCTTTGTTTACGGGACTCACTCTTTCCGGTCTGGAGGAGCGTCGAGGGCTGCCAACAGTGCGGTTAGTGGTAGAATTTTTCAGAGGCATGGCAGATGGAAAAGTGTCGCAGCTAAGGATGGTTACGTAAAGGACGACATATCTTCACGTCTTGCAGTCTCGAAATCTTTAGGACTTTAGTTTCTTTTCTTTTCAGGGTTAAGTCAAGCCCTATACTTTTTCTTCTAGGTTGTTGTATAACGTCTTGTTATACACGCTTTTAAGTCTGGGCGCCATCTTGAATTTTTGATTTATGAAGTCATTCGCGAGAAGACTTCAGCCGCCATCTTTGAGTTTTGACTCGCGTGACATTACCATGTCAGGACGAGAGGCAAAGTCAGGCCATTATGAATCGCTTTATTCCATTCTTTTCCCGTATAAACATGAAAACATACCAGCGAATCCTTCTCCCAGGCTAAAGTAATCGCAGTTGTGCGGTTCGTCTTTGCAAGTCATACGGGAATATCATGTTCGATAACAAACACAACACCAAGAAATGTGACATAAGATTCCAAGCGATCAGCATGTATTAAAAGCTAGCACGACTGCAGCGAATTAAAACGGAGGAGTACTGGACCGTAAAGGTGTGTAACTTAGTCTTTTTGTGTGTGGGTTCTAATTTGTACCATTCATCTCTCAAATATTGCTTTTTTGCTAGGAGCAGAAACATACAATCGTCGGTTCTTTTCATTTTGGGGTTGATGACTTCGGAAGTATTGTATTGTATTGTCTTTTAACAGTGGTCGGTAGCTTTTGTAAACGGGCAGCCTCCCCTCGATCGGTGTTTAAATGCCCTGTACACAAGCCATACCCTATACCTAAGATCCAAAATAAGATAAAGTTGCACAGGAATCTGATTCGAGGAAAACCAAATATGGTAAACACTACAGGAGTGAGGTGTGTGTTGAGCCAAATGATGCTGAGCGACACAGCTTACACGAATCCGACGCTGAAATTTCTGAACTAGAATCTGAAATTTTAGCAGTAAAGGTAGAAGCTAAAAAACTGCTAAATATGAAGTGAAATGTAACCAGTCTCTTTTTTAAGAATATTGAAGACAGCACCACTTTAATCCTGCCCAACCCAAATGACCCTGAAAAAGTGGACCCTTTTGAGCTCAGGCTTACCACTATGTGACAATAAAACCTTGGATCAGAATATGCCTTCTCAGGTGTGAAGTTTCATAATATAAAAGGGCATTTGATTTCTAATAAACCATAACTTGACATTTCAATGATCTATCACCCTTCTGTTTGGTAACTGAAGCAGCCATCCATGACATTGTGCTTGATATGACAACACCACACTCTAAGCCCTGAATATGAATGTATATGTACATATAAAGATACATGCTAAACCAACATTTTTCACGTACTCAGCATATTTAGCTGCTGCTTAAATCCAATTTGCCTTTCAATATTATTAGAAACATGTATGTATGTATGTATGTATGTATGTACATCATTCTGTGAACAAACCATGTTTGCAGTGGGAGAGGTTGAGTTTCCATTCGCAAACAAGTGCAAATTACAGCTATAGTTGACTTGAACCTTTTACTTTGAAACCACGACGTATTTTTGCTCTGACCTTTTGATTCTCAATTAAGGATGGATTAGGAATTTTTAAACAACTTAAAAATTGGTCCTCCTAAAAAAGGGGCATTTGCAAACCCACTCAAGCTGATGTGTCAGTGTCAATTGGGAATTCAGGGTAGGAGCCATCAACAGCTCTAGGTCTTGGCAAATTGGAATGGTTGTCATAACACTGAAGTTTGCCTCCATTAGAGAGAGATGTTTATTAAATTCACTACCCATGGAACCTTGTGTCCAGTTAATTTAGTATTGCAGGACTGTTAATTGTCTTAAGTGAATGAAATAACTAATTTACCCTCTCTTTACTTTGGACAGTATGTTGCCTACCTGCATACAAGGAGTCTACAAGGGACACCTTAAAACCCTCATTTCTCCCTGTAATAAGGATTGATGACCTTATATACATTATCTGGATTAGGGTTCCTACCCTAGGTGCTTGGTTTGTGCTACTGTTTTGAGCTGTGCACATACCAGTTCTTGGGAATTCAGTGAATTCAAACACTTATGTAATTAAAACAAGTGATTACAGTAACCACTTCCTCCTGCTGTACAATAGCATTTATCACAACTGCTAACATTGTGACTGAGGCCTTTCATTCTTCCTCAGCGATTTAAAGCTTTCCTCTCTACATGAATTTATTGTCCATATAAGCCCACAATAATCGTCGTGACGGTCATTTTCAAATAAAAATTTGTTACCCTTCTCGAGGGTGTTTTTTCATTTTTTCGTTGCTTGTTCAACAATGTAAATGTAAGTAAAGTGCTTTGGAAGAATTGATGCATCCCTGCTCCAGCTCTCTTTAATGGCTACATCTCTAACCAGGAGTCGAGCTGATAGCTTTCTAGATTACTGAGCAATGCCTTTCCAGAGTGAAAAATTATTCTGTACAAGGGTCGACTGGAGTATAAACGTTTTTATCCAACTTCTTTCTTACCCTAAAACCTATACATAATAACATAAAAAAACTGATGATGAAAAGCATAAACTTTTTATCGAGATGGATTTATCGTACATTTTGAAAGGATCAGAATACCAACATGAAAAATCCTTTCAATTAGCTTTTATTGATACCTGATAGATAATCTAAGTCTCCTACGAGAGGTAATAATTAATCGTTTTCAGCTTTTTTAATAAAGGCCCGCATAAAAAATGAAAAAAGTATCAAAACCATTGCTAAAAAAGATTACCTGGGAAGAAGTTAAGCTCGTGTCTGTTGGCGTAAGTCACGACGATTAAGCCGACAATTTAATTCGCATTTTTTTTGCATTTAAATCAGCTCTCGTTTGCCCTCGATATCATCGATCCAGGAGTTTTTTTTTGCACGAAAGCTTTAGAGTTACGATAACATACCCATAAAGACATACCTTCAAAAAATACTCGACCTCGATGGGTCGACACCTGAACCCGCGATACGGTCAGGTGATACTGGTCAGCGGATACCATGTTTTGACAGCTGTCAATTGAACACAACATTGATGTGCAATCGGTTTTCTACTGGGTTCCCAAACTAGCTGGAAAGTGTGAGAATAAATATTGGTTTCCCTGTGATGCGGACGGACGTGGTGCGGTCACGTGATTACCGAATTTTCCGGGATGGGTAGATTTACTTAGCTATGGGGCTCCACCCACGTGCGCGCGTGGAACTCCGCTATTAATCACAAATTAATGAGAGTTAGTTCTCTCCTATTTTGCCAACCAGATCCAACCTGTTGGCCATTAGGGTGATTGTTTCATTATGAATATCATGACTTTTTAAATTGTACTGCACTATTGTACCCTCAGCCAACTTTCTAAACACTGTCCTCTTTTGTGCGGAGTTAAAGTAGCTGGATAAAGTTAGTTCTTAAAAATTTTTGCAGGCGAGGTTCATATGGCTGATAATGACGTGAAGACCCCACCTTCGCATTTCGTACTAGGATCAATCACCAAACAGAACGTCCTTCAACCATGAGAAGCCGCATAAAGTCCCTTTACTAATTAAGTTGACTGACGGTTGCTATGCTCAGTTCCCTGTTATAAGTTTACCTTCGATCTCGTGCATGTTAGCAGGGGTCAGACTGGCTGTCATCGATAGTGATTTTCACAGAGGCGATGAAACAATTCTAAATTTCGCAACTGTCTGTTAATATGCATATGGTTATGCATATGCAGATACATATTTCAGAGACAATCAGGGACAAAAGTAGTTGACACACTTGTTTAAAACGGGTGCTTTTAACAAACATTTCATTCATTTATTATTTCATTCCTTTTAAACGCCGTAAATCCCCCGACCCCCCGAATCAATGTTGTCTGAGGTAAAAAAAAAAAAAGACTTGAGGGTCCAAAATTCAACATTGATTTTGGGGGGAAGGGGTTGGGGTAGACAGGGGAAGGGGATAAGTATATCCACTATGCAAAAAGGGGCCATTTTACGGAAGTGTGTCAACACTTTTGTCCCTCATTGTCTGAATGCAAAATTGTGCTACTGCACGCAAGTTGAGCCCTGTATGACACTGATTTTCACTGAAATTAAAGGAATCAAAGACATAATTATGTTATTGGTGGTGGGGGTGACATAGACTTATTCACGACCGAATTATAGGGCCAATTCGAATTACGCGATGACGTAATAAAAGGGCTGCGATATCCAGAATTAACGTCGAAATGGTTTACAAGCTAAAAACTGACGCTGAAACTCGCGCACATGTAAAACCTTTGATGAATTTCAAGGGGGTGCGTACTGAAAATATTTTTAATAAAGTGAATATTTCTCGTTCTTCACTTTGTCCGATTGTTAAGGCCCAAACAATCACGCAAAGGGTAAGGATTGACACGTAGTGGGGATAGTCACTGGCCGGCAACGGAAATATGGAGGGTTAGTGAGGAGCGGCCGTCGCTGCGTTCAATATCGAAACTACGGAAAAGTGAAGGTAGATTCATGGCCAATTCAATAAAAAACTAAGGACAGCGTAGCAACTATTGCAAGTGTACACGAAAACAATTACTTTCAATCCCACCTCGTGACACCCTGTGACATGATAACGCAACGCAAATAGCGTGACATAAGCGCATATGTATGTGTATTTCGACTGCATTTCTCAAGCGAAACCCTGTGTTTTTGTCTATTGTCGGCAGAGAAAATGAAAAGAGAGCTTTGAAACGTGAACTGGTATTTGACTATCAAAGAAAACGACAGCTCAAACTGAGGAAAACACTGCTTCCTTCGGGTTACAACGGTTAACCACGTTTCGGCAAACGGAAGGTAACATTAGTCTGTTATAACCTCTTAATGTCGATATGTATTCTCGTGGTTAACCGTTGAAACTCCTTATTTGCACCACATCGCTGGAATTTTTCTCGCTAAGAATACGTATTGCGAAGCACTTTCTACATAGCGAAATCTTCTTTTGCCTTTTGTGAGGAATTAGCGCAAAAAAAGGAACATTTTCCAGCGCACGGCTGTCATCGATCACGTGTTATCCCGCTTTGCTTGTCATCAAGTGAACTTCTGGGCCAAAGTAATTGCTGTTTTGGCGATGATACAAACTGGTGTGTCTATCTTGAAAACAATTTCTTTGGCATTCTGTGATTTACGAGCTGGGAAATGAAATAGTTGTCCGTCCAAGATCAATAAACAATCATGCCACTGAATAAATGGCAGGCGGTCATGTAAAATCATCACAAAAGTACATTCCTAACCTGGTCTTACCTGTTCGACGCCTTCCTACGCTAAAGGTTTGGATCAGTTAGGTTAGAAAAGGTCTCAAAAAAATAAAAAACACATCTACATATAGGGCATAGCACAAACGGCTGGCCCATCATTTATGAGGTTCATAACCTGCAGTACTTCATTCGCTCAAGTTAACCATTTACCAGAACAATTTTCATTGTACCTTAGTGTTTCCATCCTTTTTCCACTATTGATAATACTTGTGAAAACATTACATCCGCAACAACGGCGTTGATCACAACACAAATCATTTCGTCTCGACCCGAAAGGGTATCAGGAACGCGCGCGGGAGTACAAGATTAAGTAATGACATACGCTTCGTACATTTTACTCTACGTATAATACAAATCAGGACGAAACTTTATAAATTGATGTTTAAAAACAAACAATTTGGCCCATAGAGTAACGTCATCGCACAAAAATTCAGCGGCGTCAAAAATCTAGCCGGAAAACACAGATACATATTTCAGAGACAATCAGGGACAAAAGTAGTTGACACACTTGTTTAAAACGGGTGCTTTTAACAAACATTTCATTCATTTATTATTTCATTCCTTTTAAACGCCGTAAATCCGTCTACCCCCCGAATCAATGTTGTCTGAAGTAGAAAAAAGACTTGAGGGTCCAAAATTCAACATTGATTTTGGGGGGAAGGGGTTGGGGTAGACAGGGGAAGGGGATAAGTATATCCACTATGCAAAAAGGGGCCATTTTACGGAAGTGTGTCAACACTTTTGTCCCTTATTGTAACTACACGCTTGTGCTACCCATACCCCTACCGACCTAAATGTACTTCATAAAGAGGGGGTTGAGTGTTGCTCATTATTTAAAGGTCTCTAAATCTTATCAGCTTTCTTTTTCTTGTAATTTTTACGGGGGAATCGAAATGAATTTTAGTTGATGGGTTGCACCATCGCGGACCCCCTATTTGTTTTGTTTTGTTTTTTTAATAAAACACCATTACACGAACAGTCTCTAGTATTGTCACGAACAGAGACCTCTAAGTCACCGAAAAACAGATTCATAAAATGTACATTGTTCAGGGTATTCTGCACGTGCTTTTATGGGTGTGTCGCCTGATTAAAAGCGAGCGATCGGGTGAGTCGCCTTCGCTTAGTGCAAGGAGACTTTGAAAAACGTGTATATTAAATGAATATTTCTGTTAAAAAAAAAAGGGCTTAGAAAGCTTGAAAAATAGTTTTGGAAAACGTTTTGCCAAATATGTCTTTCTTTTGTTTGGGGCTTGCAGTAAGATTGTATTTCAACTAGACGCTGTAAAATTCGCAATTGAACTTATTCTTCGGATTCAAAACAACGACCAAAGTGCCGTCTGTACGTGCTCTTCTGTGTGAGTCACCTGAAAAAGCAAGCAATCGGGTGTGTCGCCTTCGCTTAGTGCAAGGGAACTTGTTTTTATTGGTTATGGCTCGCAAGTCTGTTTTGAACGAAATAAATCGTTTCAATCATAATCAAGAAACATCATATAGACCACCTTACAAAATTGTATTACAAGAAAAAATATAAGAGCCTTTTTAAGCCGCGAACAAGATGAAATAGGAGACTTCACCGGCCTTTTCTCAAAAAAGGGGAACAGTCCCGTTTTAAATTTTGCTTCCTAGAAAAAGTCAAATAAAACCGAAATTTATAGTTAATTTAAATTCAATTAAGTTTAAATCGCTCCACTTAGTTCATTTGCGAGAAAAAAATTCATATTAATTCTGAGGTATCCCCTGTTCGATAATTTTTGCAAACTCCCCTACACCTTCACATGTTTTCCAACTGATGCACTATTTCGCTGTGATTTTCATTCCAATCAGCTTTATAGTAGTGTCTGCTAAAATGATCCGTTGAAAGATATGTCGGATAAAGCTTCATAGGAGGTCACGAAAGGAGATTCGCATTTCAGCTCAAGTATGGTTTCAAGCTGTCAACGGTCTATGCTTGGCTGAATTTAAAAAATGGCCTTCTGGTCAGATGGGGGACACATTTCCCCCCATATTTCGGTCGCTAAGGCTTGTGGCTCGCCATGCTACCCGAATGTCTTCGAACCAGGGCTTAGGAAGCCCCTCGGAAACCCTCTGCACATAGAAATGAACCCTAGTGTTACACTGGCCCATGCTCCCAGACGTCGCATTCCAGTGTCCAAGATCGATAAAGTTAACGAGGAGCTATCAAGACTGTGTGACAACAGGACAATTAAGCCAGTCACGCAACCCACTAAGTGGTTATCGAATATATTGATAAAGGAGAAACCCGAAGGAAAGCTCAGGATATGTATAGATCCCAGCCAAACGATAAACAAAGCGATCCGCAGATCCGTGTACGAGCGAAGAGAAGCTTCCTCTCTTGAAGAATGCCAAAGTGTTCACCACTGTAGATGTCTCGGAAGCTTTCCACACGATTGAATTAGACGACGAATCCGCGCTTCTCACCACCTTTATGGGACCAGATGGCCGATACTGCTTCACGCGAATGCCGTTTGGCATTTTTTCGGGACCCGAAGAATATCAGCGACGGCAGCATGAATTCCTCCATGGGCTTCCTGGGGTCATCAACATTGCCGACGATATTTGGATATTTGGGTGCGGTGACACCATAAAAGATGCTAATGTTGACCACGACAGAAACTTGGTACGCCTATTGGACAAATGTTGAGACTACGATTTACGTCTCTCTGCGAAGAAGCTGCAATTCAAGGCAACGTCCGTCACTTTCATGGGGCAGAGACTGACTCACAAGGGCCTGGAACCCGACCGTCTAAGGTATCAGCCATCACCAACATGCCACGGCCTGAGGACAAAGCTGGTGTACAACGCTTCCTAGGCATGTGTCAGTATCTAAGTAAATTCCGTCCGAATCTCTCCACAAGTGTTTTACCTCTCGGAGAGTTAACCAAGCAAGATGCAGCATTTATATGGTCCAACATGCACGAGAGCGCGTTTCACGCAGCAAAAGAGTTAATCTCGAAAGCGACTGCACTTCGCTATTATGATCCCTCCCTTCCAGTAACACTACAAGTAGATGCTATTGATCGGACTTCCCCTACAGCAGGATCAGCCTGTATGTTTTACCTCGCACACTTTCAGTAACACTGAAAAACAATATGCGCAGATCGAAAAGGAATGTCTCGCAATCATCACATGTATGAACAAATGGCACCAATATCTGTACGGGACATACAGATCATCAGCCACTCGAGTCAATCTTCAAAAAGCCCATCAGCAAGGCACCACGTAGATTGCAGCGAAAAATGCTTAATCTCATGGACTACCATTTACAGTAACCTACAAAAAGGGGAAGGAACTCCATGTAGCAGACACGTTATCTCGCGCGGCGCTCAAGGACTCCGACCCATTTGAATCACAACAATCAGATGTTTTTCGCATGGAATTGGTAGAAATGAATCTACAACCCAGTAACGTAACAGCTGACACGTTGGAAAGAATTCGAACCGAGACAAGCAAGGATCCTACCCTATCCATCTTAAACTCAGTAACAGTTACCGGCTGGCCTGATGAAAGAAAATCAGTAACAGAGGAAATTAGGGGATTCTGGAGTTACAGAGAGGAGATCACAGCCGACAATGGTGTCCTCACTAAGAGCGTTGATGCTTCGCAAGATACAAAAAGCCCATCAAGGTTCTGACAGTAGCATAAGAAGAGCGCAGGAATGCCTTTTCTGGCCTGGAATGTAGTCGGACAACGAGAAACCTGTTTGTCGTGTGGAATTTGTAGCCAGTACCAAGCCGAGCGGCCAACAGAGCCCATGCTCTCACATGAGATACCCTCACGTCCCAGGTTAAAGATAAATGTCGACCTGTTCACACTGGATGGAAGGCAATATCTCGTGATAGTAGATCACTACGGCGATTATTTTGAACTTGAGCTTCTCAGAAACGTTGCGGCCAGCAGTGTCATCAGAGCTATGAAAAGAAACTTCGCTCGCTATGGAATACCCGACACGTGTATCAGTGATAATGGCCCACAGTTTGACTGTCATGAGTTCACACGGTTTGCGCGCGACTATGGATTTGCCTTGGTCAAGTCCTCACCTTATCACAGCCGTAGCAATGGGAAAGCAGAGTCCGCAGTGAAAATTGCAAAGAACATTTTAAAGAAATCACGAGAAGAAGACCCCTACATTGCCTTGCTGGCATATCGCAATTCACCTCAGCAGGGTCACGTTTATTCCCCGGTACAGAGATTGATGTCTAGAAGACTCCGGGATCTGATCCCCATAGCTACAAGCAAACTTCAGACGCAATTAACAGTGCCAAGTGTGGTGACCCAGAACATCGCGGAAAGGAAACAAAAGGCCAAGGCACACTATGACAAACCAGCATCAAAGCAGCTCAGTGAAATACAATCGGTGAGAAGGTCTTCGTGAAACCGAACCCAAGGAACAAAAGCAAACCTTGGATATATGGTGAGGTGGTTGACAAGCCTGCGCCAAGATCATGCGCTGTAAGTACTCCGTTGGGCCTGTTCGTCGTAATCACGCAAAAATTAGGAAAGCATCCACCGATCCAGTGCACGGCTATAGTGAACCGGTATCAATCGATACTGATGTAGCATCTGATACATTTGAGCAGGTAGGCGACCCTTCAAGTTCAAACCGTGGTGGAGTAGAACAGGTGGAGCAGCCTAAGCTTGAGCACCCTGGACAGATGGAGCAGCCCGAGTATGAGAACCCTGAACGTCATGCAACACCGGAAATCGTGCTGCAGAGGTCGTCCAGGAACCGGAGGTTACTCTCCAGGTTCACAGATTATGTGATGAACATTAGTTGAACACTCGCACAACTATAAGGCACCATGACATGAAGTTGTTTGATTTATTTTAATTGATTGCGCTATAGCACAAACTGTTACATTGTATCGTGCGTTTCGTGATCTTTATTTACTTATTTATGTTTTCTCTCTTTTTTATGAAAGGAAATGTGTTGCACGTGCATAATGTAATTTACAGAAATTAGCATATGTAGCCTAGTGCACGTGCATTTGCAATGTACAGTAAAGTAGCATACCTAGTTTGTTACTAAGAACTTTTTTTTTTGACATTTCGGAATAAAGTAGTCACTTGATCGAGAGCACCACGTTATCAACATAAGAAGCTAGCAAATATCGCTAAATACCGCTTATTTGATTGAATGTGTGTGAGCTTTGGTGTTGCTATAATCTGCTTGTGTAAACCGTTTTGATATTTTGTGTCTGTGATTGTATAATTTTGTTAATTTGTTTTGCGGGCCGTGTTGCGCGATCGCCATCTATTTCACGGGACCGGCAAGGTTATAAAAACTTAATTTTTTTTTCTTTAAAATAGGCAAGGTCTAGTCTCCAGAATAGGAGGTTACATTCAGAGATCACACATTTTTATATTTCATCTATTCTTTTGCTAATTAAACGGGCCTAACTTCATATCATTCCTTTCGAGTGTGGACCTTTGTTGATCTCCTAATCCTAACCCCTAACCCTAACCGTGGGACACTTTTGCGTTTCTGAGGCGTTTTCCAATTCACACAGGTCCTACCGCTCCCATTCTCACCACACAAACAATGTTGGAAGCGTGTATCCAGAATTTTTTTCCGAGTTTCAACTTTGTATAGGGTGGGGGGAGGGAGAACTGCAAGAAAATTTCGAAAAAGATGTACTGTTTTAAGAGGGAACCGACAAATGACAGAAAATATGAATAGTGCAGTACTGTCCCAAGGACTTTTGTCCAGGAGTACGAGTTCGATCGATTATCTACATCGAGTCAGCTCGTTGAACCCGAAATAATGCGAAATAGCTTTGAAATACGCCCTTAAGCTAATTTTCCTCAAATGTATATTTGAATTCATGATAAATACAGCTCCACCAGCTTCGAACAGCGTCTATGGCAGAGAAAAATTGTTTTGATATGACAAAATTAATTTTTCAAATCATGTGTGTCACTGTGGTGCAGTGGTCAAGGAGTTGCTTGCACGTACAAATAAACAGGGTTCGACTCCCGGCGATGCTGTTTTCTGTTTCTTTGAACCGTTTTTTTTTTCTGTTTGGTCTCTTTTTTAATACTATTTTCCTTTTGCCTTTTTTTCTTTATTTTTACTGCTGACCCTGCTGGTCATGCACTTGAATCAATATATATATTTTAAGCTTAAGTCCGGAGTTTTATTTTGGAAAAGGGATTTCAAAAGCTCTTGATCTGCATACTGGCCAAACTTACGACCAAAAAAAAAACCATAAGCTATCAAGACATGTCCCTCCTCTGAAGCAGCTGAATTTTTTTCAATGTTAGTTGACATCATGACAAACAACACCCAGTACACCACAAACTGTACTAGTTTACACCCAACACCCACCCGTGACCCACTGGCGAAAGTTAAACTTGCCTTTTGTACATCGTCTTAATCATCAATATTATTTTTACCCTAAAATCTCCACTGGGTTTGCCCCCCAAAAATAATTAAACGAAACCTTTTATTGGTTTTCGGGATTTAATTATAGAACTACAGGTTTATGCCCAAGACAGGATCGAAATGCGGTAAAGCAACAAGATTCAATGCTCACAGTCTCTCTCTGTCATTTAGTCTCCTCTTTCAACGCCACAGCTAAGCAAACTTTGAGAGGGATGATATGGGCTTGCACTTGCTCTGAAGAGCTGAAAATACGCACAATGTAAAGTATAATACGCCCGTTGATGAAGCTACAATTGCTGTGTCTAAACTCCTCAATCTTGCTGTGCACTGGCCCTCAAAAGTGCGGCCGATCGGTATGATTGCCCGTAAAATTTGCTCGACGATAGAAAGGAATCTTTAAAATTCATTACACCATTGAACATTTCATTAAAAAAAATTACTTAAGGCTAGTTTTCTATGACAATAAAAACCTTAAAATCTCCAAATCCAAGAAATCGGAACAGTATTTCCGTGATAAAATCGACATTTTTATCCGTCTCTTCGATGAACACTTTGCTCGCCATTTTTAAAGTCACTGACGCGAGACATGACGTCATACGGGCAGACGGACTGTACCACAGATTTCCTTGGCTTGTCAGCAGGCAGAGATGCTCAGAAGGTTTTGTATACCAGACTTATCCAAACACCAAGTGGCGATCATTTTTTGGTCGATTTTTAATTTTGAGAAGCATCTGCAATGCCAATATTTTCAAGAACACTGGATTATTATTCAAAGAATTTTATCAGCTGGAGACGCAATTTCTCCACAAAATCATTTGCCGACTTGAATGAACTTCTAAATACCCTAAATGGTTTGTAAAGAGAGAGCTGAACCTTCGAAGCACCATTGGTAACAAAATGTAGTAAACTACCCATCCGAGAAAATTTGGTAATCACGTGACCGTACACCGACCGACCGCCCGACCGTCCTTCCGCACCACAGGAATACCAATGTAAAATAACTGAATCAACATGTATGGCAACACAAATGGAACTCGAGGTTATTTTGACGGGAATCGCATAGCCACCCGCGTCTTGTAAACCAGAGACAACTAAAGAGTCAATGAAGACGAAAACGGAAAGCGGAAATTGTCTCTGTATCTGTGTTTTCTAAAGTATTAAGCTTAGATTAATTGTCATGTCCACAACTTTGGAATATAGAGCAAGAGAAACACAGAGAAAAAGAGAAAGTAGGCGGCAGGCCAGCGAAGCTCAACGAGAAAAAGGGCGACAGAGATCTAGAGCGAGAGATAAAAAACAAAGGAGACATTTTTTGGTTGGAAGATGACAAAATGAGAAATGCCAGCGGCCACCAATGCAAGGTGAAAATGATCGGCAGTGATAAAAAAGTGAACGAGAAAAAGTACTACATTTCCTCCATAAAACGTGTAACTAAGAAGTTTCTGGAAGTTTCATGTTGTAGTCGTGCAAAACAACGGTAAAAAAATGTACAAAAAAGTGTGCTGCACTTGCAAAGTTGCTTTTTTGCTTATTAGACCTACTGTTGTTTTTCACCATTCTCCGGCGTTGCCTTCGCCGCTTAGCATTTACGCTATTTTTTGTTTTGTTTGAACAAACTAAAAATATTATCGAGAGCTTCGCTTTTAGCCTTGGCTAAATGTATATACTAAATTATTCGCGTATCAGGTTGACGACTGTTCTGTTCTTTGCAATCGTTAAGTTTGATAAAAGACCAAAGGTTTTGTTCATTCATAAGAAAATGATTATTGTTTGTTGTGTTTGCTGAGCAATAACAGTAAAATGTTTTATTTTGCTCGATTATGATATAATTTGAATTGAATTTGAAAAAAGCGTCTCGACTTGACAATTTCCGGTGTAAAAAAAAGTCAGTAAGTTTGGACCATGCTGAGAAGCTCCCCTACTTTTAATTGGTCACGTATTGACAGTTGACGTTATTGGATTAGTTAAGGGAATTGGTGGGCAGAATACCAAAACACCGGCTCCTTTTGCAGACACTCCCTTCTCTTTTCCCTTTCTCGCTTTTCTCCGTCTCCCCCACTTTTGCCCCTGCTTTCTGCGCCTGCCACGAAGACTAAATTTCTTTGGTTGTTCTAACCTTTTAATAGTCAACCTCCGCCTACATACATTGCTGGTTTACACGTGATGTCACGGCGGCTATGGTGCATGACAAGAACAAAAGTATTTCTCTCCCCCGGAAACTTGATTCTATTTTCATGTAACGCCTTCAAGAAAAATCTTTATTGCTGGTTTTCAGTGTCACGCCATTCAAAATAGATCAAATAAAAAAGCCAATCCGTTCGATAGATTAAGTCCAGAATCTGGGAAATGAAAGGAGGTATATATACAAAGAAGCTCGCCAAGATTCAGGTCATAGGAATATTTCGCATTCGAGATATCCGAAGAAATCAGGGAGAAATGTTTTACCCAAATTTATAGGAATTTGTATGGAGACGCCATGCTGGTGCCCACCTGGATGGGCACCAACATGGCGGACGAGAAACCAACAGAAACATCTCTTACCGAGTTTTGCTACAAAAGCGTGAATTTATCCCTCGAGGAACTAATTAACATTAAAATAATACTTTTACTAATTTTACATGAACTTTCTAAATAGCAAAATTCTCCGAAGTTAGTCACTTTAATTTTTTAACCTACATTACAGCTCTCTCGGCCGTCATGTAAAAGCAAAAGCTTAGAAATTCACGCGCACTCTAACACAAAACCAAGAAACCTTTTAAAACGGAAATTTGTATGAACATTAGTTTTCAGCTGCTCTAATACGTCATGAAAGTAAAATCTCAGTAGTATCGATAATTTTTGTAATATGGCGTCCTTAACACGTGGTTGTAAACCAAGAATAGAGAAAGCAATGTTTCGGTTACCAAAGATTGCTCTATAAGAATTTGAACGACATGCCGAGTAAACATTATCAATGTTTCTACCAGGCGGATCCAGATGGACTATCGATATAGAAGAAGTCCCTTAAATTTCATGGAACCAAAAAAAAAAAAAAAAACATTAGAATAATTCTTCCTTTATGATACAAAACCTTTTTCTTGACGGAATTTTGTACTGCGACGACATCTTTCAAATATTTTAATCCTCGGACGTACACGCAAAATCATATATCATACCCCACCATAGTACAAGGTAGTTGATGGAACTCCTCACTGGAGTTTTGGATATGTTGCAGTATTTCGAAAAGGCTTTACCTTCGGTGGAAAGCCTTTGATCTTCTCGACAAGATGAGGTATAATTTATGGGTGGTGGCGCTATTGGAGGCCTGTGACGTCACCAGACATGGTCGCAATCTTGGCCGCCATCTTGGATTTTACCAAGAATTAGAAATGAGGTAAAAACGGCGAGAATTGGTAACTTTTGTTCTTAAGAGCGAATGCACAGGAAAATCGAGCAAACCGTGGCCACAGCTCAAAACCTAACCTACCCACATTTTAAGTCTGTAATAAGGTTTTAATGGATTTATAACACTGCTGAGGTTTAAATTTCAAAATGCGGCCGAATTTGGAAATTATTTGAGATTTTCGATTTCAACGGTCTGCGGGCCTAAAATTAGCCGCCGAACACGGCAGTGTAGCCTAGCGACAGAAATGAGCTGACTTTCATAAACGAGCGAATATATTGGCAATCTTCCACCTAAATCTCCAAAAACAGATATCTAACAATTTCTAAACAGCACATTTTTTTAGATTTAGAGAATAAAATATCGACTAACGAGCACAATTTTGAAGCGTAATTTGCATAATGCTTATAAATACAACAATTTACCGCTAAAACCAAAATCGAATTTCCTATATGGGGGAATTCTCCAAATCACCCCAAATCCCGCTTACTGCCTAATGAGATATAGTACTTCAACATTATCTGAAAGTTAGTCTGGTGTTCTTGCGAACGCTTGTAAAATAAATTGATTATTTTGAGGTCATTTTGCCCCAAACAACTGCTAATTGACCCCAGGGTCAGTTGACTCGTGCACGTCACCTTAGTTTTATGCATCGATTTGAGCTCGTTAAAAGGGAGAAACTAACAAGATGCTTTTAATATGTACCCGTTTTAATGAAATACACGCAATCTTCAAAAGAAGAGGCCGTTCAATGGGTAATTTCTGTTCTTGAGGTAGATTGTACCATGGCGTCTGCGAGTGGACCTGAGTCTAGGTCTGTTTTCCCGTGACTGCGAAATCAGAATAACATCATGAAATAATTCTCGTTCGAACCTTCGTAAATGAATCAGCTTTGCAGTGCCTTACCTGAGATAAAAAGTGGGCCGAATAGGAAAACATTCTAGCGCAATTTGGATCCTTTGCAGCACGTAGTGTTTTTGCTAAATAGGCAATTATCGATTGTCTCCTGCGAAAAATAAGTGCACGGGAAACCAGAGCTTTCGGGATACAGTAAATTCATTTTCCTGTATGACCAGGTGTCCTTTTGTCCTATTTTAAAAGCGGTTAACTAAGATGATTAGCAAACATACTGTCCCACTTTTAAAAATGGTACAGTAACTAAATGTTCTGTTCTTCTGATTTTACCCCCAACCCCAGAGTGTTCAGAAGATATATTTGCCCTACGCATGAAAGGCAAATGGACTAAATTTTAAGGTTCAAGGCGGTTTTAAGGCATGGATTACCGGTGGATTAGTCAGACTTGTCATAAGGCGCATTGAACAGAAAATTACAGGCATGATATCTCTGCTATTGTATGTCCATTAAGTGATTTTCCAGCAAACATTATTTTTTGACTTTTTTACCCCAAAAGTTTTTTCCGTTCAATTCTTATCTATGAGATCTAAACTTAGTTAAATTTCTGTAATTTGTTGTTAAATGCAATTCTGCAAACAGCTAAGTATTTAATTTTGCGTAAAAGCTACATGAAATTCTACTGTTTAGCCGTAAATCATTAAAAAGAGAAAGCATCATGCTTTCTCTTTTCAAGTCTAGTAGGACTTAAGCAATGGCATTGCTTAAGTCCTAGTAGTTGTTCTCCATGTCTGCTAAGATGGAAATAGTTTGCTCTTTTCAAGAAATTGTTCTTGCCCATTGTGGTTTCAAACCAAGGATAGCAGCAAGTCTGTCGTGGTCATATACTGCTACTTCAGTGCAAACGAAGCATAGGCGCACAAGTCAGCGCTTGCGTTTAGTCAGGTGCCAAAATGAAGTGGAAACTTAACCCCAAGGGCGTCCCTGTTCGCTCCGGCTCGAAAAGGTAGAATCAGTTGTGCAGTAAAAAGTAATGCGAAAAACCTGAGGGGGCTGGGGAAAGAAAGGCGTCTTATTTTTCTTTGGCTTGTTCTATTTTCGCGACGTGGTACAGGCTACGAAATACTGACAAGCTAAGTATATGTCTTCACCACCAAGAGTCACTTGCCCTTAGCCGGACACGCCCCTCACGTATCATGTTTCGTTCCTAAAGTTATTTCAAAGCACAGAACCAAACCTAATCAGCGGCCGAAGGCAGAAAGGGGGATGAGCAAACGGATGTCACAGCATATTTTGCAAGGAACTGGTATCCTTGTGTCTATCGGCTCAGGAACGATTGATTACTACTAGAATTAATATCAAGGGTCAGAATTTGAGTGCTACAATGGGAGGGAAGGAAGAAAGGGAAACCGCCGCGCACACCTGTTAAGTCTTTTATAAACTTTCTCGTCCTGACGGTTTCAAGGAAGGGCGTTGCGGCTGCTATTTAATTTACAGTGTCTGTTGCAGGTGTCGAATTAATCTTACAGCAACTGGAAACGTGGCCACGCCTGCTGAAACTGAGATTGCTTGTAGGATGAACGGCTATAGTTTGGTATATTCACGAGCGCGTTTTGTCTAGTGAACTGAGTGCGTAGTTTTTCTTAACGAAGGGATGGGGTGGAAGCTTTGTTACTCAAAATCAACTCCCGTAAATCCAGTGGTTATGACGGAATACCACCGCGACTGGTAAAAGAGTCTGCCAACGCAATTGCCGGTCCTATAGCTGCAATAATGAATCACTCGATTAGGAGAGGACAGTATCCGTCGCGCTTGAAATTAGGTCAAGTTACTCCTTTATTTAAAAAGGACGATGAACTAAACAAAAGCAATTATCGACCAGTGACCGTATTACTTGCGCTCAATAACGTTTTTGAGAGGCTACTTTCAGCTCAAATGGGCGACTTTTACCAGAACATATTGTCTGAATACATATCTGCCTACAGGAGGCACCATAGCTGTGAGACATTTTTACTTAGGCTGACTGAGGACTGGAGGCGCAGTCTAGACAATAAAGAGATCATGGCGGTTATATCAATGGATTTGTCAAAGGCTTTCGACACCATACCTCATGCTTTGCTATTAGCAAAACTGAAAGCGTATGGCTTGCACGAATCCAGCTGCGCCCTTATCGGTGACTACTTGACGGATAGAAGGCAGCGAGTGAAAATTGGTGATACTTATTCGGATTGGATGAGTGTGAAGCGGGGCGTGCCTCAAGGCAGCGTCCTGGGGCCCATGTTTTTCAACATGTTCCTCAACGACCTCATCTTTCACATTAAGTCTGTAAAATTAAACACTTATGTCGATGACTGCCAACTGCACTCATCTGATGTAGACCCAGTGGCCTTGGAACGGCGGATCAATCATGATGTACAAATAGCAAATAAATGGTTCGAAGACAATGGGATGAAAGCAAACCCTGCTAAACATCAAGGGATGGTTCTTGGCAAAACCGATTACCCTTTCTCCTTTTTAACCACAAGATGCCTGGATCTTTTTGGAATATCTCTAGACAATGAACTTAATTTCAAGGATCACATATCCTCTGTATGCAAAAAAATAAATAATCAGTTCAGTGTCTTCAAAAGATTTGGCAAACTTATCTCATCTGAAATTATGCTTCGCCTTTATAAAGCGTTTATCTTACCCCATTTTCACTACTGTTCAATGATATGGCACTTTTGTAATTCAGGAGATTCTGTCAAACTGGACACCTTAAATAGACGTATTTTAAGATTTGTTTTAAAGGACTGGGACTCGAACTATGATGCTCTTCTAGACAAGGCTGGTGTGTGTGGTTTAGCCAACAGGAGGATACAAAATATGATGATTTGTATATTCAAATGTCTCCATTTTGGTAAATATCCGTGCTATTTAAAACAACTGATCAAGTTAAGATCTACTGCTTACTCCCTACGGGGTACTAGTATTTTATCACTTCCTAAGCCGTCTACAACCACATATGGTCTAAATTCCTTTAGCTATTCATCTGTTAAGTACTGGAATTCTCTACCTGATCACTTTAGAAAGACTGTAGATTATAGTGAATTTAAGCGCAAATTGTTAGTGCACGGTTTTAGTTAATACTACATTAATTAATATTATATTATATATGTTGTAACTTTTAAAATTAGTTAGGATCGGAGATACTAGCTATGTAAGCTACACTAAAATCCGAGGATAAATAAAGTTTATGTATGTATGTATGTATGTGGGTCAAGTGAATAGTTCGGGGAACGTTTGCTCTTTTTAGGGGGGGGGGGGGGTATATTTGTTGATATCAGGAGTTCTGGCCTGGATAGAGTCGTTGTAAAGCTATTTTTGCTTCGGAGTATCGGTTTACCGGAATCTGAGCAAGGAAAAGTCAATAGTGCATTTATGGAATAATAATAGAGATTCTTATGGTCTAACAGTGCGAAGATTAGACTTCTGGTAAGGTGGCAACTATCAAGGCCCGCATTATAATTCATGATAATTGAAGGTCGTGATGTGGAAAAAACGACTGAAATGGTGGATGCCATGCAATCCTCTCGGGTGGGGGCGGCGTTCCTGGCCTTAACGGTTGCCCCTGCGACAGAAGGCAAGCATGCCCAGATTGTCCACGGGTTGCTAAATGAGACCGTTCCTTTCTTAGTACCCGTTCCCTGTCTTATAATTAGACCCGGGCAAATTTCTCGAGATTGCACCATCATTTTGGGCTTAAAGCTTCCAAAGTCCAACAATAATAGCGCATGTTCGCGACGGTTTTTTAAGTCAGTCAAGTTCTTAAAGCAGGCCTTCAACGGCCAGTTTTAAGTGTCGACAACAGTTAAAAAGGCATACAAGCCTCATGCAAAAGACAGTGGGAAAGAAGTGCACATCGGTGATGGGGAAAAAGGAGTAGCCCACAGTTATTTAGGGGTGGATCTTTCGAAACATTCTTATACCCTTGGACAGATATGCATTGTTTAAAGTTTTAGACAAACCAGGTGTAAATTTATAGTAACAAACTGTTAAATATACATCAGCAAGATTTTTGCGAATCCTATGTTTCGCTGGAGACTATCGTTTACTGGTTGGTCACGCAATCAAAGGTAACGTACTTTCCCACGTTTGTTTACTCACCTTTCGCTCAGCAATACACTGCGTTCCACAAAGGATCCAAATTGCGCCAGAAATGTTTTGCTATTCGGCCCACTTTTTATCTCAGGTAAGGCACTGCAAAGCTGATTCACTTACGAAGATTCGAGGGAGAATTATTTCTTGATGTTATTCTGATTTTGCAGTCACAGGAAAACAGACCTAGACTCAGGTCCACTCGCAGACGCCATGCTGCGATCTACAAGATCTCAAGAACAGAAATTACCCATTACCCCGGCCTCTCCTTTTGAAGATTGCGTGTATTTCATTAAAACAGGTACATATTAAAAGAATCTTGTTAGTTTCTCCCTTTTAACGAGCTCAAATCGATGCATAAAACTAAGGTGACGTGCACCTGTCAATTGACCCTGGGGTCAATTAGCAGTTGTTTGGGGCGAAATAACCTCAAAATAATCAATCTATTTACAAGCGTTCGCAAGAACACAAGACTAACTTTCAGATAATGTTGAAGTACTATATCTCATTAGGCAGTAAGCGGGATTTGGGGTGATTTGGAGAATTCCCCCATATAGAAACGCTGTGGCTATATGGCCGGTAACCGGTCAAGGTTTTCAAAACACTAAATGGCCGGCAGTCCTAAATTCTCAGTAAATTTCTCAAAATCGAAAGATTCTAGCCAATCTAAACTATCATATGTCGATTTAGAAAAGTCAAGCGATCCTGAAATGCTTTACAGAACTCAAGTCTAGTGTTTGGTTTACGCTGAACCATGTTTTGTGACACTTTTCAGCTCGACTGCCGGTCAAGGTTTTCAAAACACTAAATCGCCGGCAGTCCTATAATCTCAGTAAATTTCACAAAATCAAAAAAAAAAAAACAGCGATAAGTATAAAAGTGTCCTGACGTCTCTTTTTTGCAACTCACAGAAGTTACTATCTTCACACCCAGTCAGGCCAGTTTTTTTATCTGTCTTTTTTACACAAATACAACAACAACAAAAATTTATTAAGGTATTTCCAGTTACATACGTGGCATTACCTATTCTCTTAAAAAAACCATTTAGTGTTTTAAAAACCTTGACCGGCAGTCGAGCTGAAAAAAGTGCTAAGTGTCACAAAACATGGTTTCGTCCTCTGAGCCCAGCGTAAACCAAACACTAGACTTGAGATCTATAAAGCAATTCAGGATCGCTTGACTTTTCTAAATCGACATATGATAGTGTAGATTAGCTGGAACCTTTCGATTTGTGAAATTTACTGAGAATATAGAACTGCCGGCCATTTAGTGTTTTGAAAAATAATCGACCGGTTACCTGCCATATAGCCGCAGCGATATAGAAAATTCGATTTTGATTTTAGCGGTAAATTGTTGTATTTATAAGCATTATGCAAATTACGTTTCAAAATTCTGCTGGTTCGTCGATATTTTATTCTCTAAATCTAAAAAATGTGCCGTTCAGACATTGTTAGATATCTGCTTTTTGAGATTTAAGTGGAAGATTGCCAATATATTCGCTCGTTTATGAAAGTCAGCTCATTTCTGTCGCGAGGCTACATAGCCGTGTTCGGCGGCTAATTTTAGGCCCGCAGACCGTTGAAATCGAAAATCTCAGATAATTCCCAACTCGGCCGCATTTTGAAATTTAAACCTCAGCAGTGTTATAAACTCATTAAAACCTTATTACAGACTGAAAATGAGGGTAAGTTAGGTTTTGAGCTGTGGCCACGATTTGCCGATTTTGCTCGATTTTTCTGTGCATTCGTTCTTAACATGTAGAATAACACATAAGTACTTCTCTTCGTTTTATTTACAAGTTTTTTTCTTATCTTTAAAAGAAGTTGTAAAAACATGCATTTTCACTCAACAATGGCTTGACCACCTGCTACTTATGTCGTCTTATCTCGTAACCATAAAAAACTGATCATCACTAGACTTGTCTCAAAATGGGCGTGAGGGAAAAACAAACAGCTACTGAAAACGTCAGGAGCTTATGATTAATCGTCTAGGAAAAAAAAACACAGAACAACCTCAGCGTGTGTGGCATCCAACAACCCCCCACCCCTGAACACCCCCCCCCCCTTCCCCCCGCTTGTATGTCCGAGCATTAAAACCTTGACTATTTAAAAAACTGTAACGCTGTTATGTATATAACAAATCCATATTGTAATGCATTACCACTGCTACTCATCATTCATCATTAGCCATCCTCACTTCCTAATGGTTTCTTAACATTTGAAATGACATATTTAATGAACGCTGCTAGCTGTTGGGTTGTCTAAGTTGTGTTCCTTATGTTTTCAAAGGGAGCTAAAACCTCCATACCGCTCTAATAATCTGTTTGAGCCTGTCATGGTCCCTCGAAAAACAGCTGCAACTAACAACGCAGAAATGATAATTTACAACTGCGTATATTCCGACAATGAAAACAGCAACTGGATACAAACAGCCGACAGGTAACATTAACTTTTACGTCTTGACGAAGATCAAAATCGTAATAGCGAATCTCTTAATTATAAATGACTAAAGTTCTTACAAAGAACGATGGAATTCCCTCAAATTGTGACCACAGCTAAGTTTATCACAAAGTGCGATAGACAGCCTTTTTGTAACAAAGTGCGACACAGTTTGCAAATTGCGACAGGTATTACAAAGTGCAATGATTATTACAAATTGCGACAGCCATCTTGTTCGGCGTGCTTGACAGTAAGGCAAAGCCTCGTTAGCATTTTAAAAGTAATCTAGCCTGTAGTGCAGGCGTATTTTGGGTGGGCGAAACCTTGTTCGTGTTTGTGATATTGTTGTAGCCGCCATCTTTGATTTTATGACAGTGGAAGATTGGGGAGAGTAGAAATAGTAACCCTTACGGTAGGTGCGAGGGCGAAAGAAGGAAAGGGGGAAGGGGGAAGGGAGAAAAAAAATACGCCTGCCCGATATCATTGTTCTTTGGGGAAACTCCTTACGCTGGCAAACGGAGCTCCTGATTGGTGCGGCATAGGGAAGTGGATTGATGCCTGTCAATTAACTGTAAGTCTATATTGTTTATTCCGTTTCCGTCAGTCATTTGGAATTGGAGCGGCTGGGAATGTCGCGTGTATTACGCAATGAGAAAGTCAAAGCGATTTCTACACTGGTCATCAGAACAAGATTTGCTGGCAGTACTAAAACCTACACCACTTTTACCTCATGCCAAAATGCTGCTTGTTCCAATACGTTTTGTTTTTTTGGCGAGTAGATTATGCTCTAGAGGGTTCTATGTTTTGACTAAGCAAATGTGATTTTAGTCGCTTGTTTCACGCTGAGAGGTCATGACACGCTTATTGATTGTCTGTGGTTTTTGAATTTCTGTTCTTCATGATTTGCCCTCTGATGCAAGAGCGTTTTCTTTGACCTCTTTTGAAGCGTAAAGCTCTTTTTGTTGCTAAATAAGGCTGTTAGGTTCTTTATTTTTGTCCAAAGTGCCTCAGGATCTGAATAACTAAGCGATTTTCTTTCTAGTCCGAGAATGTGATGTTTTCCTGCAATGTGGTATCACGCTGGGCCCAGCTCGTTAGTTTTTTAAAAAGTTTGCAGGATGTTGAACTCTCACGGATAGCGATTTACAGAGATGAATTAAGAAGAATGAATTGCAGCTTAAACTGAAGCTTCATCAGCTGTGGAGTATTGCATTGTGACTCAGTCAAGATAAAAACAATGATAAACTCCAGCTTGTTTTTCTAAGACAATGCGAGTCTTTGGACTGGAGCGACTGTTTGGTTGTTTTGTTATTGTCGGCTACACATTTCCGGAAGAGCGGTCACGCGCGTCTGATTAGGGGGTGTTTCTCATTTTCACAGTGTTTTCGGGCAGGCGTTTTCTCTTCTCTCTCCCCGCCCCCTCCCCGCTCCCTTTGACTCGCCCTATCTCCTCCTCTCATTGGGAAGTTTCAATATGGCGCTTTCGCGAGCAAATTGGGCGTTAAAAGAAAACGCCTAATCAAGTGGTCGATTCTACAGCGAGCAGCCTCTAAACCCTGAGACGTACGGGGGGGGTAGAGTCATGACGTTTTCAGTAGCTGTTCGTTTATCCCTCGCGCGCATTTTAAGATAAGTCTAGTGATGGCAAGTTACTATAGTTACGAGATATGACGTCACAAGTAGTAGGTGGTCAAGGCGTGAAAATGCATGTTTTTTCAACTTCTTTCAGCAATAAAAGTAAAGCTTGTCGATAAAATGATGCAAAGTCGAGCCACCTTCAAAAAAATGCGCACCTCACCTTCACCTCTATTAGAGGTGAAGGTGAGGTGCATCAACTTTGACATCTAACCTGAAAGGCAACTTACTTAATACATGCTTTATTTTATTTTATGTACTTTGTATGAAAGGCTCCCTTTTTATCTGAACATACCATTTCGATTTTCAATAAATGATATCGTGAGCTGGAATCCCAGGTATTTTTCAGTTTCATCAGAGTGGAATATTATTAATGCGTAGTTTCCATTTACCAAAACTACCTTCCCACTAAGTTCGCTCCCACAATATGTACCAAGTTTTCTGTTGTCATCATCTACAATCCTCAAATAATCATACCTAGAAGAGAAAAAATATGTTTTTTACTTTTCAAGGGCAGTTAAATTCTTAGAAATAACCCTAACCGCCAAAAGAACATAAAAGCCTTTTATGTTCTCCTGCCTCAACTAATTGCGAGTCGTGCTTTATGGTGGAGTTAAGGAAGCTCCAAACGTTTCTGTGGAATATCAAGCCGCCTATCAAATTCTTTTATTTTATGTTGCTCTTGAGTCACTCCCGAGCAGTCGAATTGCCGCCGTCTACAAATGCCAATTAACGTTCAACAAGAGGCTTTTATGTTCTCTTGCTTTCGACCTACTTACAGATGACAAAGGCCTGTAAAAGGGATTTTACTCATCTCAGCTCACATAAAAGCCCTGAGGCGTGAAATCATAATTTGGATTTCATAAACGCTATGGCATTTTCCAGATCGAAAACCATAACATCGGTCAGATCTGTTTAGCCAACAATCAGATGTTTCTACACCTTTTGAACGTATCTACGAGTATAACACCAGCAATAAACATTCGATTTTGTAAATAATAGTTTGAATTTTATTTAGGCTGCGATACAGCAGCCTCTCATCACTCGCTGCCGCTAGAACTATAGGAACATTTCGAGAAAGAGCCGTCTGCGCCGAAACAACTGATGATTTAAAAGCTGTCACAGTGGTCAATGACTAATAAATGCACCGCCAAGGAAGTATTTTAGGACAAGAAAGAATCGAAGAAATCGTAGAAATTATATTTTTTCGGAAGTATTCTTTCATAAAATATCATGGTTTCTATGTTCCTCTAATTCATTTTTTTATCCGAGAGCAAATGGCACATTCGGGACCCCATTTGGAGGGTGGTTTTGGCTCCACCGTGTTGTTGTTTATTGTTTATTGTTTGTTTGCCAAAAATTGACAAATCAAATAAAATCTAATTACTTAAACTCTCATGGCGAGGAAGCCCAAGAGAAGCCAACGGGCTTATAAGGAATGGGCTCCCTCAGTTACATTATTAAAACAAAATATTATCATAATTACACATGGGAAAATCAATGGCAGAGCTACAGTAAATCTTAAAATAAGTATATCTGTATATACATATCTGTATATCTGTATATCTGTTGATCTATCAGTGCGGGAAGGGGATCGTTAAAATCTTGCTACGGGGTTAAATTTTGCTGAATGTTGGCGGAAAACGCTTTGTTTATGTCAAAGGAAATATGATGGCTTTTTGTGTTATTTCAACATTCAAAGTTTTGTAAACTTTCAGCCTTGATTTGAGCCAACGCTAGCGTTGGATGGGGTGAACCAAAATTGTCTCAAAATTGTACTTCTCTTAAAATAAAACTATAATTTAATCAAAGGGCACGTAATTAGTTTCACTACATCTTACCCTTCTCCATTTATTCCTGTAATCTGATATCTTCAAATCTGTAATATATTATAGTAATATTACATTGTAATATTGTTAAATTACTTACCCGCATTCAAACTCTGGCTCCAGGCTAAAATTTGAAAAGCTGAATTTCAGCGCCTTTCCGGATGGAATGGAAACGTTGTACACACAGTGCATGTTATTTGGGTATGCTATTGGAAATCGAGGACTTGTCAAGGTATTGTTTCTCACAGAACCACACCCTAAAAAATCACATTACAATTTTACACATCAAATGAAGATTTCTTAATCAATAGAGAACTTAATAGTCAATATTCTTTTTTCTACGTTCTTTGCCTTTTTGTTAGGTGACGTAATAAACCGAACAAATTTCCCAAATCCCACCATTTTCCCCAGTAGTTTAAAAGTACAATTTCCCCAACTAAGGATATTCAGATAAACAAATATGACTTGGGGGTGCGTTTTTGAACAAGGAAGGCGGATAAGGAAAATTGGAAAAAAAAAAGTTGAACAGGAAAAGTAACCAGACGTTTAATAGCTAAACACTAGTTTCTGCTTTCCCCATGTCAGCTGATTGGGTGGCCGGACAGGAGCTGAAAAATACTGAGGGGCGTACTATATATACTTAGTGATAAAAATACAATATACTCACCTGGATCAAAAAAATTGGAAAAAGAAGCCGCATTGTAACACAGCATCAGCGATAGTACAAACAAAATCCTCATCCTCCTGTTTAAGTAAAAAGTAATGTTCAGGAGTTGTTCAGAAGGGCGGAGGCGGGGGGCAGTGGGTAAGAAGAATCAGTGAACTTCCCTTCTGCTGAATGAATTAAATAATTAACTCTTCTTTCCTTTTTTTAGTCTGTTATATCGATGAAAATAATCTTTTCAAATTAACGTAGTGTCATAGGTAATATATAGATTTAGCCAGGGCTAAAAGAGTGGCTATTGAGTAATAAATTTATGATTTAAACACTGGTAATCCACAAATCGGTTTATTGGGGAGAGTCCATATGACTCTTAAGGCTGAGGCTGGGTGACTTGAGAGAAAAAAATAATTTGCAAACAGTGAAAGAATAAAGCAATATATATAATCTTACATCGAGTTAATAGTCTTATTTGGACACCTAATAGATAGAAATCACCTTTGGCCACCGTAGATTAGGCGTGGAAAACAAATTATTTCCAAGCAAAATCACCTTTGTGCCCACCTACACCACCTTTATTTTATAATTTTATGCTATTAAGGCCGTAAAGACTCGATAGTCCCCGGTGAACAGCCAATTTACTCGTTATAACTTATTAGTGTTATCTCTCTGTCTAAAGAAAAGGCCAAAATGAGAAATCAGGCCGGATTTTTGTGTGTGTGTGGCTCGCTTCAAGTCTGGTAGTGCGTAAACTAGGGGACCATTCATGAGTAATGCCGGGGGGTGGGCTCGTAAGATCCATCAGAAAGTACAACAAAACGTTTTGACCCCTTCCAAGGAAAACTGAAAAAGTGGCTACCCCCCCCCCCCCCCCCCCCAAGAAAAAATGTATGTAAGAACAAAAATTCAAAACGCAAGCTAAGATTATTGAGTGTTTGAACTAGTCTGCATCACTATATCGAACGAATCCTTTTCATCCTCCGTGATATACTCTGTTCTCTCCTGTGCTGGAACATAGTAAATAGACAGGGAATATACCACAAACGGTTTTTTGGGATTCAGAAAACGAAGTATTATCCTTGAGTTTCCAGGAATATGCAGAAATGGAAGAGAAGCGAATGCGAAAAATGCCCGAAAAGTGGCCGATGACGGTAGCCGCAAGGATCGATGACACGCCAGTTCTTTTCATTTTTTTTTTTGTATCAGAAAAACCAAGTGAGAGTTTGTTTTTCATTCCAGAGTAAAGAGTTTTGGTCAAAATAAATCGTTGATAAAAAACGAACCAGGCTTATAGAACATAAAAAAGTATATACTGAGATTCCTGGGAAGCTCACTTCCAGCGAGTGGCAACCCTCTATAGAATGTAAGTCAGAGAGCCGGGTAGATTAACTGGGACACTCTATTTCACTATGGTGAAATCCAGCAGATAAAGTTGAAAAAAGGATTTATTTCATTTTAAAGTTTCACAAAAAGGTAAGATAAAAAGAAAGGTAAAATCCAACGAATCATCGCTCATGTTTCTTTCAAACAAGTTTAGAAATCGACGCAAACATCTCTAGGCAAGAGCAAGAAGTATTGTCTTCTAGTAATTCTGTGGAAATAAGTGACTGAGAGCTTGACCTTGTTGTTGATCATTGCAGTAGTGGGAACTCCTAAGGGACCAAAACTAACGAGGAAGACCTCTGGACGTAGTATTGAGACATCATTTCGTAGAAATTATGACTGTTTTCTTTATTAGTTTTAACATGCCAGTTATGAACTGTTAGCCTTTAGGAGGCTTGCAAAGCATTTACCGTTAGTTCCGAGAGCACTGAAAGTATTTGTTTGAAAACACAACAAAAACAACAAATCAGGTAGCTCCCCCTCCCTCTTTGTGTGCAAACTTGTTGATGATCCCCCTGTCCCCTGCCGCCCCCCCCCCCCCCCCTCCATCACTGTCCTGAATTTGACGTGGCATTTGACTGGCCCACCCCTTATTCTTGTCAGCCCACACCCTGGCATAAATAATGAATGGTCCCTAGTCTTTTTACACCATCTCTGAGGTAAACAGAACTATCAGGCATCGTTTGTTTTACTCTTGTTCTCTACCTTTCTCTTCTTTCTCTTTCCCGTCGTTCTTCACTTACAAGCAAATAGGTTGAATTCTGAATCCGCTTTTTGTTTGTTGCCATAACTATTTTTTTTTCAGAACAGTTTACTAGAAACTGAGCTCCACGATCGCAAATCCTTATGCTGTTATGCTCAAAATACTTGGAAACAAGTTTCTAAAGTAAACAAGTTTTTGAATGCGACGACGTTGGCCACGCCATTTTTTGCGCGATTTCCCGCCAAGAAAAACGCGGGTTTCACAAATGCATCGCACGATTTATAACATACTCCTCCCCCCGACGGACTGACACCTAGTCCCCTTCCCTCCCTCGCACAGAGTGTACGGGCGTAGGCTACATCATAACCAAATTGTCTCGGATGGATAGTTTACCAAATTTTCTTACCCATGGTGCTCCGCTGCGCGCGCTTCGAACGTGCGAGAGCTCCGCTATAAAAAATAAGTTACGATTTTCAACACCAAAAACAGGTGGGAAAATCTGGTTATAGCTTTAATCAAACGCTAGAAGCCCCAGATGGAGGGAAAACGCAAGTGACCAGGTCAGGGTTGGCTTTGTACGTGCTACTTTAGTTTGGTTGGAGGCAAACTAGCGTGCGACTGATGTATTTCTATTTAGCAAAGCGCAGTAGCAAAAGTACGGAGCAGAGAGCAAAGACGCATTGCAAGTGCTTGTCAAAACTTATATACAAATATCATTAGGCAAAGGACACATTCTACCTGGATGAACCATTCCATTTAGTATTACCTTTCCCCCGCTTTTAAAGAGACGACCGAAAGTTTAGGAACCATTTGTGTGGATAACCACAATACTATTCAATCCCTTCAGACATTTAACGTCTAAATGGTGAACAGCAAATTAATATTTATGAATTTAGACAATTATCCCCTCGAATCAGCCTACATTTAATAACTCCTCCAATTGGTGCGAAGGTAACTATATGCCATCAGTTGGAATGCACTCTTTACGAAGCCTCTACAACTGAACTAGTATCGGAACTAGTATTAATATCACTTTATATTATTCAGTTTTAAAGGAAACTGTTGGAACAGAAACAGTAACACAAAAGGAAATTGCTTTGGTCCTTGATGATTTAATTTTAACTAACCAAGAAAGGGCCAGTGGCCTTACAACCTTTTATTTTGGAAATGGTATCCCTGGCAACGCGTAAAACAGGGCTTGTATTGGGATGAGTCGAATCTTAAACTTTAGTAACATGCAAAAAGTGGCAAAAAGACCAATTATGAATTGAAATAACAGCTAGTCCGCAAGAAATAGACATCAGCATCGCGTGTTCACTTCTCTTTAATTGTGAACTCAGTTTGAGTATTCAAAGGTTTAAAGACTTCTTGTTCGCGCTGTCTTTCCGGGATGGAAAAAGATCAGACATGAGAGATCGGCGGGAATAAAGGCGAACAAATGAACCCTCAAGTTGAGTGTAAAAAGGACGGAAATCATATGTTATACTGCGCTAGATCAAACTAGTTCAGTATTTGAATTGTTGTTCAGGATTGTTGTCAACCCTTAACTCAGCACAACATTCAAAAATAACGTTTGAAGTTTGAAGTTTGAAGCTTATTAATTCATAAATACATAGCAGTTCGAAAACTGAATTGCGTATTTGGTTACAAAAATAAAATTATAGATCTAAACATTAATTAATCTGTCTTTATTAAAAAGAAACAAAAAAAGCTAATAAGAGATGAGAGGCTAAAAATAGTTATCGAAATACAAGCTGCGAAATTCTAACCTTTAAGTTAGTTGCTTTAAGACATGAAAAGATAATAAAGCTATTCTTGAAAAGGTCGGTTTTAAAATGTGGTATGTTAAAGGTCGCGCGCGCCTTAATAAATAAGTAGATTCGTGCGGTGCAGTGCAGGTAATAACTTGTAAAGGCGGTGATTGTTGTCATTTACAATTGTGTGAAAAAGTGACTCATATTTCGTCATGGTGGGTTGCTAATTCCTTAAAGTTTATAATAACAAGAGCCTCATGATAGCTAACACCGGAGTAGATGATGGACATTGCTCTCTTTTGTACACGTTCCAATTCTTGCATTAAATATTTAGGCGAATTGAAGTGAAAGGCCGGTACCGCATTGTCTATAATTGATGTAACACAACTAGAGTAGAAGAGCCCTAAATCAGTGCGAGTAACCTTAGCTCTCTTCAGTTGTACCAAAAAATTAATCTCTTAGAGGCCTTCTTAGCAAGTTTCATTAATATGGATATTCCAGGTCAAATCACTGGAAATATTGAGACCCAATAACTTTTCACTGTCTACAACGTCTAAAGCATCGCTGTTAATGAGAATGTGCTCAAATTCTTGTTGGAATTTTGTAAAGGATATTTGCATTTCTTGACATTTATCAGTGCTCAGTTGGACTCTGTTTTCTAGTGACCATTGTACTGCTCTCTCTGTAGTACGTTGGGCGTTGCTTTTTCCCCTTTCGCGACTGTTTCGGAGATAGTGGTATCATCTACATATCTCCATAAACGTGCATTTTCGACAACAAGAGACATGGCGTGATTGAGATGAGCCTAAGGTCTTTCTTTAAGATCTCCACAGGTTTTTTCTTTGGAAGCGGTATTACGTCAGCAAATTTCCATGATCGAGGTAGGCGTTGCCCCCTAAACGATGCATCAAGAATTCTGCATACCGGAATGGCAATGAGGTCAGCGTATTTTCGCAGAAGCCAATTTGGAATCCTGTCTGAGCCAACCGATTTAGAGGGATTGAGATTTGATAGGACTTTCCATACACGTTCCTCCGATACTTCCAGGAACTCCGGGGAGTCTTTTTCCAGGGCAAGGTGAGTGATGGGGCAAGACAGACGATGCTCTTCAAGAGGCTAAAGGAATGCTTTATTTATAGAGTTCGCCAATTCTTATGTAGATAAATTCTCGACTTCTTTGACTTTCATGTGATTAAGGAGATCACCTGAGCAGCCTTCCCGCCGCATAATCGTTTCATCACTTTCCACCAGGCTTTAGGGTCTTCCTTCTTTATATGCGCTACTCGTGATTCATAAAACTTTGCTCTGCAAAGCTTTCTTTCTCGGTTAACCTGATTTCTTATTTGTATTGAAATGAGTCCGCGCCTTTATTGAGGAAAGCCTGTTGCCTTTTCCGAATTAGATCTGTCAAGTTTTGCGTCATCCAAGGAGCATCGCGTGTGTTCATACGGACTTTTGTAACTGGCATTAGAAGGTCAAGGCCTGTGTGTATAACTTGCCCGAAAACACAGAGTAACTCGTCGCAGGTTTCAAGGGAGTTGAGTAACAAAGGCCAATCCAATGAGCATCTTCCCATCTCTGCTTTTCGGGTGGGTTGTAGATCGCGTTTAAGAATGAACTTGTCAGAGGTGGTACCCGGTTTTCTCACCAGAGGTGAGACAGAAATAGTATTGTGATCAGATAGGCCAAAGGTTTGGAAGATCTGCGGTGTGTCGTAGTGATTGTGCAAGTTAGTTAACAGTAGGTCCAAAATAGTGTCCTTCCGGATTGGCGCTTTCACGATTTGCTTAAGATGAAAATGCCTTTTAAGCCGCGTGACATCGAAGCGGTTAAAATTACCGGCTATAATTAGCGTACAGTTTGGGTAAATAGATTCAGCAACGGCCAGAGAGTTGAACAAATGCTCGCGGATGATGATATCTGCTCCGGGGGGGATGATATCATACAGCTATCAGACAAGAGAATCCTCTTGGAAGACGCGCCGCAGTTTTCAGATGAACCCATAGGATCTCATCGTCAGTACAGCAACACAATTCTTCAAGACGATGATATTTAAAGCATCTATATGTAACGTAAAGACAGACACCGCCATGGTTGTTTGTTGTCCTGTCCTTCCGTATTATAGCGTAGCCGGGGGCACTGACTGCGCTATCTGCGATAGTTTCCTTCAGCCAGGTTTTCGTAATATTAAGGCCAAGGAGATGTCAGATCTTAGGAGAAACTCTTGTACTTCGTCGATCTTCTGCACAAAGGATAAATCAAATTGAAACGGAGGATACAGAATTGAACCACAATAAATACATCCCATTTTCCGGAGATGTCAGCGAGCAAGACTCGTCTGTATATGTGCTCGCGCAGGATTTTACCCGGGCTGGCAGAACTGAAGAACACGGCATTTACACTACGATCAGGTTGAGGTCTGCTGTTTATAAGTAACATAACTCGATATAACTTTTTTTTCGCTTTTTTTTAATTTTCTTTTTATATAAAGTCATTAAATTGCCTATTGTACATTGCTTTTGAAGTTTAGCATAAACCATTGGCCTAATTAGGGGTGACGAATGGTCTTTGCGAGCATTCGCGAGCATGCGAGCACTGCGATTTTTTTGCGAGCACGATCAGAGACAAAAAACTTGCTTTGCGAGCAGCGAGCAGTTTAGAGAGTACAACTCGCGAGCAACGAGCACTTCTTATACTTTCCGCTTGCAGCAATCCATATATGGAAATCCTTTTCTTTAAAATAAAACAGAAAATATTTTTAAAAGACGATGTGATACTCATCGCCAAGTTCAAATAGATCAGTGGACCCTTTATTTTAGGAAAGCTTGCACAAAACCTTAAGAGAACTTCGTTTAAA